>NC_046662.1:51552643-51563944 GCF_010883055.1 Belonocnema kinseyi | reverse complement strand
ATACGTGAAGTAACGTAACCTCAAAATACACGCATTAGAGAGGCGCGCGAAGTATTCAGATCATGAGAATCGCCATCCAGGCATCGAAATCTGAAAATATTAAAATCCCAATCTCTTCATTTTATTTCAAAGCAGATAGAGATATAAATAGAACCGTCGAAGTGTTCCGACCGGCAATCGAGCACCTTCGAGTTTTCAAATTCAGAAGAGGAGAAATGGGTTGCGCGTGCAACTCAGTCATTTACAGCGTCTCCTACTATATTCACACGACATAGACGTCTCATATTATTGGACCACGTCTCGTTTCAGATCTGAGATCACTGGCCGGTACTGATGAAAAAATTTTTTTCGGCAGCTAAGACCGGTTCCGCTCTTATCGGTATATCCTAAACTAAAACTATGTTCGGTCCCAGCTCGCTAGATGGCGCTGGGGCAAAACGACAGACTAGGGAAACTTACTTTTGGAACACTCTTTGTAATTAAGAATCAACCAGTTTTAACGACGAAGATTAATCTTCCAACAAAAAAGACGAATTTTTAACAAAATACTACCAAAGGTCAATCACCAACATAATAAATATAATTTTTTAACTACAAATGAAATATTCAACTATTCTTAGTTAAAGAACATTCTCAAAAAAATGTAATAATTGAATTTTCAACCAAGGAGGTGAATTTGAAAGAAATATGCAATTTTTCAAACTTTTTAACCAATTAGTTCAATTTTTAATCAAAAAAGGAATTTTACAGAAGGAAAATTAATTTTTCACCAAAAATACGATTATTGTTATAAAACTGTTGAATTTTAAAATCTAAATGACGAATTATCTACAAAACGGTTGAATTTTCCATCCTAAAATAAGGATTTTTAACAAAAAGGGTCATTTTCTACCACCAAGTTGCATTTGAATAGAAGTGCTTTGACTTTTAACAAAAAGGAAAATTTTCAAACAAATAGTTTAATTTGTTACCAAAATATATTGATTTTTAACTAGAAATATCAATTTTCAATATAAATATCAATATAAAATATTAACTTTCCACCATAAATGAAATAATTATATTATTAGCTAATAAGGTTAATTAAAATAAAAATTTAGCAACAAAGCAGTTACTTTTTCAACAAAAGAGATGTATTTTTTACTATAATGATGAATCTCGACTAAAAAGTTAAATCTTCAACCATAAAGATGAATTTTCAATCCGAAATTATTATATTTTAACAAAAAGTCAATTTTCTACTAAATAGTTAAATATTCATAAAAATATATTAAAATTCAACCATATAGTTATATTTCCACCAAATTGTTGAATCCTGAATTAAATCAGATTAATTATGAATCAACCAGTTGCATTCTTAAACAAAAAAGATGAATTTTCAACCACGAAGATTAATTTTCCACTAAAAAAATAAATTTTAACAATATATTACAAAGGGTCAATTTTCAATAAAAAATATCATAGTTTAAAAAAAATAAAATAGTGAAATTGTTAGTTAAAAAATTGATTTGAACTTATTAATTTTCAACAAAAGAGTACAACCCCAAATATGATTTTTTAACCCAGAAGATTAATTTTCTAAAAAATGGAATAATAATTGAATTTTCAAACAAGGAGGTGAATCTTAAGAAAATATGAAACTTTAACAAACTTTTTAACCAATTATTTAAATTTTTTATCAAAAAAGGAATTTTCCAGGAAGAAAATTAATGTTCTATCAAAAATAGGATTTTTTTTATAAAACTGTTGAATTTTAAAGTCTGAATGATGAATAAAATTATCTACAAAACGGTTGAATTTAATAGCCTAACATATTGCTTTTTAACAAAAAGATTTCTTGAGAAAAGGACGATTTTTTCATGGAATATATGAATCTTCAAGTAGAAATATCAGTTTTAAATACAAAATATTAATTTTTTACAAAAAGTTTAATATTGATATTATTAGTTAACAAAGTTAATTTTTAAAAATAAAATATTATTAGCAACAAAGCAGTTACATTTTCAAAAAATATGAATTTTTCATAAAATACTACAAAATGGCAATCTTCAATATAAAAATATAATTTTTTAACCAAAAATTGAACAGTTCGATTGATGCAAACTCTTTAAAAAAAACAAGAATCCAACGACCCAATTTGGACCAGAAAGAGCAAGCAAAAAATGCTCCTATTGTAATCTGACCAAATAAAACAAAAAAATTCGAACAAGAATAAAAAAAGAAAAATGAGAAAGCAAGGAAAATGTGACATTTGACATTTTTCTTGCCTTGATAAGGGTGCTGTATGAGTTCCGAAATGTTGGTTGAATTGTTTTCATTTTTATTTTCAATGTTTTTTTATCGTAATTTGATGTCAATAATAAAAATAAAAAAGACAAAAAAAGGAAAAAAGAAGGAAGGGAATGTGGATGGTTACCTTCTCATTTTTCTTTCCTCTTTTTCTTGTCAGAAATTTTTATTTCATTTTTTTCAGATTCCAGTGTGAGCTATTTTTTTTGTTCGTTGTGGTTTAAATTTAGTTTTTGGATTCTTTTTTTCAGGAGTTTGCATCAATTTTATTATTGGACGTTAAATAGGATTTTTAATTTGGATTTTAATCTAGCTTATGTTTCTTAAATTTTCATAGTTAAATTGTTAGTTGAAAAAATTAATTCTCACAAAAAATGAACTTTTAATAGAATAGTTAACTTTTCAACCAAATAGTTAAAATTTTAACCAAAATAGGAATTTTCCAGAAAAAAAGATGGATGTTTTACCAAAATATAGGATTTTTTAACAACATTTCTAAATTTTAAATCCAAAATGACGAATTATCTACAAGACGGTTGAAGTTCCCACCTTAAAATATGATTTTTTAACAAAAAATATTTTCTATTACCAAGGTAAATTTTAACAAAATTTGGCGACGTATTTACGACATCGTTACGACATCTTTACAACAACTTTACGATGTCCTATGTGCGTGTCGTTAAGGTATCTTTACGATATCGTAAACGAATCGTATGATCTGACGATGTCTTTACGATATTGCAAAGACACCGAAACGACATGGACATAGGATGTCGTAAAGTTGTCGTGAAGATGTCGTAACGATGTCGTAAAGATGTCCTAAAGACGTCGCTAAATTTTGTGCTCACTGGGAACGTTCATTTGTATCTTAACAAATTTAGGATAGCATATGCCAAACTATAGAGTTTAAACCATTTGCACGTGTAAAATGTTAAGTAGTAAAACTTTCTTATTAAACAAGTTTAAATGAAATGCAGATTATCGGCAAACTTACCATTTTTAACTTTTATAGAGTTCAAAGATTCAGATTCGATTTCAAAAATACGAATCTATATCATTTCCAATGCTCTAAATTTAGAATTTTATCATTTTAAGCAATTTTAAGTTGAGAACATTGAAAATTGAAACATTACAATTTTTTACCTTATCACTTCACACATTAGAAGTAAAACTATATGGATTTCAAATAGTTAAAACATTTTTAAAAAGCTTTAAAATTTTATTTCCAAATCTTGAGAAATCTAGAAGTTGTTTCAAATTTGGTCAAATTTAAAATTATTTTTGAAGTTTTTTCAGAACTTCTAAATATATTAATATGTAATAAATAGTCAAAGATAAATGTTTTTTATCAACAATTTTCCACTTTAAACGCTTTTAATTATTAATTTTTAAATTAAATTATTTCTTTAAAAAAAGATTCTACTCCAACTTCACTCCATTGGGAAACGAACCACAAAACTTCTGATTTCCGGTCAGGTGCTTTTCCAATTAGGCTATTAGAGAAATCAGAATAAGAACTCTTAATTCAAGAACATAACGCTAATTTTTAGCTCGGTGTTAATGGTACAAGTAATTATTTAAAAAAATTTTTAATTTATCTGCTATATCATCAGAGATTGTACCTTACCGACAGTAGATTAACCCTCCAAACCATGAAGGCAGAAAATCTACACAATATCGATCAAGTTAAGAATCTTCAATAACAGAAAATGCTTAACATCTTAATAAGACTAGATGGAAAATAATATTTTTAAATTAAAATTATTTCTTGAAAAAAAGATCCTACTCCATCTTCACTGCATTGGGAAACGAACCACAAAACTTTTTATTTCCGGGCAGGTGCTTTTCCAATTAAGCTATTAGAGGGATCAGAATAAGAACTCTTAATTCAAGAACATAACGCTAATTTTTAGCTCGGTGTTAATGGTACAAGTAATTATTTTAAAAAAATTTAATTTATCTGCTAGAAGATGGAGTATGATCTTTTTTTCAAGAAATAATTTTAATTTAAAAGATTTTCTAATTACGAATATTATCATAATTAAAGAAGATAAAAATTTAAATCATTATTTTAAAAGCCGTTGAAATCGAACTTGGACAGATTTTCCCGAATTTTTCTTCTAAAGTTTTGTAAGCTTCCTGGTCAAAAAATAAATTCTGAAAAATAGACTATTTTCAGGCAACTGATTGTACTTAGTTTAAAATCTTATATGTCTTTTCGGAAGATAAATGCTTCTTCTTGTTTCCCTTCCACATTTGCGTTGTTGTGAAGTTGCTCCGCGGACCTAGCAGCGTCACTATCTCGTCCCCTTGACAACCTTGTTCTCTATAACGGAAACTTTTCTTGAGGGACTGCAGTGTATTTTTAATTTATCATAAGTTCTGAAATTATCTCAAACTGGTGATCTAGTTTACAAATGGCCTCTAAAAATTATAGAACTTCTAGAAAGTGTGTTTCAGAAAATTAAATTTTCCTGAAAATAGATCACCTTCCTCATCCGAAAATTTAATCATTTTCTATCATTTTTTCCAGTGTTAGTTGAGATACAATTTTGATTGCTTTTCAATTTGAACTTGCATCTCCTAACGCTAGTTATGATATATATTACAAAATGCATTATTCCTTTTCATCAGAAAATTACAAAGCGAATTACTACAAAAAGAAATATTTGTCTCTTTTCAGGCAAGTGGTCCCAAAATGCCAAGGAAAAACATAGCAGACAATGGAGGCGTAAAATTAGCCTATCTAGCCTATCAAGATTTGGTCAAACGTACCGGCCCCGAACCAACATTGCCTGGCTTAAATTATTCCCAATCACAGCTCTTTTGGATTCAAGCAGCTATGAAACAATGTGCGAAATACACCCCAGAGTATGTGAAAGACTTCAATGCTAAGTACAGTCGTTTCACGGATGAATTCGCAACTCCATCAGAATTCAGAGCCACTGGTGTATTTGCTAATATGCCAGAATTTGCAACAGACTTTGGTTGTAAAGCGGGTACAAAAATGAATCCAGTCAACAAGTGTTCTGTATGGTGAAGCAAAAGAACTGTAAAATGTTAAAACCATATTTAACAACGCGTTTTGCTATGGAAATCAAAATTTAGTGAAACAATGAAAAAAAATGTTTTCCACACATAACAAAGAAATTATTTTGTTGTACCAATAAAACATGTTTCTCAGTTCTTTATACATATTTCCTCTGTTTAGGTTTTTATACATTTTAAAAATACCCGCGCTTTTTCATGGTCTTATGTTGACCAATCAAAACGTAGCATGAAACAATGCCAGTGCCCTCAGTCATTCGTGGTTCATGTTGGATACATGGCTTATTGAATCTCAGAGGCCACAAGTAAAGAAGAAGACGAAGAAAGTTCGTGATTTGTGATGCTCAGGCTCAGGCCTCAGTCAGTGAGGTTTTCGTTCTTTTTAGTTCTTTTGGAGGACGCGTAATGAAGTAACCTTGTCAATAGCGCAAATACAAAATAAATATGCAAGTGAATAATAGTGTTTTTTTATAAAGACCTTCATACTCATCTTTTTATAATATGTTTTTCGAAAAAGCAGTTTGAAACAAGGATTGCAGAAGAATGGGTCAAAACTTATATTCTTACACCATCCCAGAAAAAAATATTGAAAAGACGACTCTGTGAATTGCGTATATGTTATTTGTAGATTCAAATTTCTTAAACTGAATGGACTTGTGGCTATGTTAATTGGTCAGTTTCTCGAATGGCTTCGAATCAGCAATGCACTATAAGGTCAACTTCAAGCAGTCATATTGAATGCCTTTACCCCGTTTTGAATGAGACCGACTTTTTTCAGGTTATGCCGCTATATATTGTCTGATTTTTAAGATTTATAAATTATTGCTTCTGAATTGTGTATCTGTCACTGGAATTCCAGATTACCGCTGTTTGTTTTTTCAAGGACTTTTAGTCTTTATTATTTTTTTGACAAACAAGTATGATGCGAAACATCCAGCACTAAAATAGCAAAAGGAATCTAGTAGCCTTGCGCACGATTTCTTTCAATCTTTCAATAATTTATGCATTAAAAAAAAACATGTGAAATACAAAAGCTTAACCTAAAAAAATACGGTACCATTCAAAAAGAGGGAAACCGATTCAATATGACCTTGCTTGGAATGGTCATTGCAGCACACGGCAGTTTCGAAGCTGCTTGAGAAAATGGCTGATTCACATAGTCGCAAACCGATTTATTTTTAAGTTTTAATTGACTTTATGTGCGTCGCAAACCTAGCAAAGACATTCTTTAACTGTTCCACATCAAAAAGGAGTTGTGTTATACAGCAATTCTTACAGGATGGTGACAGAACTTTTCTAGAACAAAAAGGTAACAGTGTTCTAGAACACTGTGACAGAACTGTTCTCTAACTATGTGACAGCACTGTTCTGTAACAGTTACTATGGAATTGTTCTAGAACAAACTGATCACAGATGCTCTATAATATTTTTTTCAAGTTTATCTTAGAATTGTGCCGTAACAGTGTTATATCGAAGATCTAAAACCCTGTTACAAGTGTTTTCTAGAGCGAATTAGGAACAAAGATTAGTTCGCTAAAACTACCGTCGAGCGGACCCTTGCAAATATTCCTAATTTTGATATCTCAGACCTATAATTTTTGTTAGTCGGGACTGCGTACACGCTATCCCGGATAAAAATAGATTATCACATCGTTCTATATCTGTTAAAGATTTGTCATACAACATTTGTAATTGGGTTCTAGAATTGTTCTAGAAATGTTACAGATAGGTTGTCACAGCGTTCTAGATCTGTTAAAGATTTATCACACAACATTTGTAATTGAGATCTAGAAGTATTATAGAAATGTTACAGATTGGTTGTCAAAGCGTTTTAGAACTGTTACACAGAATGGTTTTAGTGAATGGGGGATGGCATTAGTTACTCTCATGTTGGTAACCTGTTACTAACCTGTTCTAGAACACGTTCTTTTTTGTTCTAGAACAGTTACAGATCTTTTCTGTAACCATTTTTGCTGGGTATGCGTCGTACGTCGTGTCCACACGTGCATGTCAACTAGCTGCCCTCCCAATATAACCTCATATGCGTCTCATATGCTGCGCACTTCGTGTCAGCAAACCGTGCGAAGAATGGGAGCGGTTACGGAGTAACTTTGTTTACTGAATGTGTGGGGCTTTTGTTTTCGACGTTTTTGATCACAAAGACTTTGAGTTTCAGCTCTAACCTTCTCTCCAGTGCTCCGGTGCTTGAGGCTATTTCCTTTTCTCTCCATGTGTGACTGCAGTGGCAGACAGGCCTGTGGTGCGGTGAGTAACCTACAATTTTCGTCGGCCTGCGCCGGCCATTTTTAAAGAGTCAAGTTCTCAGTTTTGTTCTTACTATTTGCACGTATCACCTTAGGTTCTGATTTCTAAACCTTTTCCGGAGGAATAGACTCCTTAAATGGATCCTTGTCGGGTGGCGAGGGCAATCTTACAAAGGAGCCCCCTGACCCCCCTTACCCTCTTCTTTCACAGGATGTTGAATCTGGCGCGAGAGCTCCGCTTTCGTGACAGGTAACGCTTCTAAAATCAGAGAAAGGAGCTTCGAAAGAACAAGCAATCTCAAATTGAACCACAAACATGTAAAAATGCGCTCAGAAAAAACAAAAAGTAAAACGGAAACTACTCTCCCCTCAGATGATGAATTTGATAATTCCTTAATGGACATGACAGAGATAATTGAAAATAACAAACTGGACACGACAGTGACAGCTGACTGTGACAAACTAGATACGACACTGAGAGCTGACGGCGGCAAACCCTGTACTAATTCCACCCCCGAGCCTCGACGCTCTAAAAACAACTCGGTTTCATCCACGGTTTCTGCAACCATTGTCGATTCCAATCTCGATGTCAAAAGATCCAATAACTCGTTCCCTAAAGTTCACAACCAACTTCGCTACAGCGACTTCGAATCAGGCGAGTGCCCAATTATAATACAACGTAAAATTAATTTGGAAAACGCAAAAAAAGATCTTGCTACCAATGCGACCGACTGTCTTTTACAAAAATACTTTCTCAGTCATATTAGCGACATTCGTGGCAGTGGTTTCGGGAAACTCAAAGTCATGGCTAAGTTCGCTAAGTCAGCTAATACGCTGCTTGAAGAAACTCCCAAAAAAATCAACGGCTTAACAACCCTAATTCCAGTCGGTTTTGCAACTTGCTAAGGTGTAATTCACGGCGTATCCCATGAGATTTCTAGGGAAGAGATTGTTAATCTTTAGGTTTTAGGTCCAGTCAGGAATCGAGTCACGGTTCTGGACGCCTTCCGTCTAAACAGAAAAATGAGAGACCCCGAAACCCAGGAAACTAAACTCAAATACTTAAAGAATGTCCTCATCACTTTTACAGGAACATGCCTTCAAGAAAGAGTCTCTCTCTTCTTGGCCTCTTTTCAGGTTGACTTCTACATCCCTCAACCAAGAATGTGTAAAAATTGCCTTCGTTTTGCACACATCAGCAAACACTGTAAATCAAGTCAACGCTGCAAAGGCTGTGGATCGTCAGATGCTCACACCGAATCCAATCCCTGCCTTAACGAGACAGGCAAAACTAAATGCGTGAACTTCAAGTGTGATCGCATGATAACTTACAAAGGTCCAGAATGCATTTTCCAAAGCGAGCTCCTTTTTTCGCTACGAAGTATGAGATGACTTTCAAGGAGGCTAAAGCTATTCTAAAATCAAAGAAGGGCACTCTCATTCAACATTTCTAGCCCTCAATATTCCAAGCAATCATACGCAAGCTCAACAGCAAAAGCTTCGACTCACCTTCCGAAATCCTCATCTCTAACTCCAGGAAGACATTCGGCATCCAATCCCAGGACTACAGCTTCCTCGAAGGTCAGCTTCCAACCTCCCTCGTACAAGGGACCTTCAGCCGGTCCATCTTTCCCTCGCCTTCATAACAACGGATGATCAGAAAGCTTCTTGCCCAACGGTTGTGCCCTTAACCCCTTAAAGGACACTTCCCATTCCTAACTTCCCAACCCACCTTTCCCCTCTCTTTCTTCCTTTTCTACCCTTATGAACTTGCTCAACTCTCCGACCGTTAGCACGATCCTATCTACCCTGATGAACCTACTCTGGATCTTATCGTTGAGATCTCTTGATTCATAGGAGCGGCTAAATAGCCTAAGTACATTAATAGGCAGTGTGACAAACCTAGAAAATTCTTTTCGCCACAATGCCTCAAATCAGTAATTTAAGAATCGCCCAGTGAAATTTTCGAGGCGCTCTGACTAAACAATTATTAAATCAACTAAGTTTCAGGAAGAATATTGAAAAAAGAATTTAACATTAACATTTTAATCAATGTTTTTTAACAAACATTTCATACATCGATTTAACCCATTTGAAAGTACACTACATACGGGCTTAAGTGCCGAAACCCGAATTTTACAGAACTAAAAAACTGTCTAACTTTTAGGCAAATAATTTGAAACAAAAAAATTTCGAGGTACTGTTAGGCTTTATCGAACCGTGAAAGGAACTTCGAAAAGAAGCATGCTTCTCTGAGAAAACCTTTGTGAAAGAAACAGTGTGATTCCATAAACTTTGATTTTTATATATGAAAAGTTGCTTCACTGTTCAATTTTTGAATTTAAGAAAAAAACAAATCAGTGCTTTTGAGCTATTGTTTAACTCTATTGAATAGCAAAAAGAGCTCTTCAAAAAAGATAACCATGTGCGAGAAAGCCCGGGTCAAATATCGGCGCGCAACAGAAAGTTTCAATTTTGACACATAAAAAGTAACTTTTGCAGCAACTATTTCTTTCCGAGAATTCATAATTTTTGATGGACAAACTTCAGGAAATTATATTCGACACGTACTCTCCAAATAAATGACGCCACGGTGACACCCCACTATGAAGCATGGCACTTACGCCAGTAAGCATCGTGGCACTAACGCCCG
Organism: Belonocnema kinseyi; assembly: GCF_010883055.1. NCBI lineage: Eukaryota > Metazoa > Arthropoda > Insecta > Hymenoptera > Cynipidae > Belonocnema > Belonocnema kinseyi. The sequence continues at coordinate 51,553,690 of NC_046662.1, read as the reverse complement.
TATGCACTGAGTTTGTTTCCCAGACCAGGGAAACAAGTAGTTCAAACCAATAATCCGATTTATAGAAATTTGGCACTTATTCTTGTATGCAGTTTGGTCCTTCATTTCAATCACTTTTAACAGAGACCAGACCGTAAATTTCGTTCCATTTTGTTACATTAATAATTTCAAACTCAGAATTATTAGTTTATAAAATATTTGTTTATTATTGCACGGGAACTAAAATAAAAAAAGGACGTGCAAAACACCAATATCAACACAATTCATCGCCAACATAAACCTAATAAATCCGCGCTAAAATTTGAATCGATTATCGCATAAAATCATAAAATCGACGTTAGGTAACGCCGTTTATGACCCCTCCCTCCTCCCATGTAATACTTCGTAACAAATATCCCGACCCCCCCCCCCCCCCCCCCCCCCCTCTACTCCTAGCGCGTTACGTAATATGTGAAAGGCCCCTTAAACAAAAGAATTTTTATCTAATTTTAAATGTAATTTCATATGTCATCTAATTTTTTTCAAATCTAGAGGGAGCAGTTCAAAAATCATTAAAAAAATGTTATTTTTTTCGGTCAATAATTAATAATTCAATAATAAAAAAAACTGCCCGCTGTGCCAACGGCTTGCTTCACTCGCAAGCTTGAGCGCGTCTAGAGCGTGCGTCTCTTGAGTGCGTCTCACAAAATGGAATTTTTGATTTAAAATTTTGATTGGTTTTTACAATTTTGAAAATGCTATAACTCTTAGCATTTCCTTTTTATTGAAAAAAGTCAGTGGGATAAATTGTTCGCCTTTCTTAATACTATGAATGTCTGTACATAAAATTGTCAAATTCAGACAAAAATTGGTTTCAAAAATTTTCAAAATGCACTCACTTTTTGAATTTTTATCCAAAATGGCTCATTAACGAACTTGAACTTTCCTTTAGAACCTGAAAAAAGTGAGCAAAACATCGATTTGACCCGATCATTTTTTCGAGAGTTATCCTGTTTACAGGCAGCCGAACGTCCGGGGGACAGACAGTCGCCATCTTGAAAACTGAAT
>NC_046662.1:51540918-51552543 GCF_010883055.1 Belonocnema kinseyi | reverse complement strand
CAGACGTTTTTTTTAACGATTTCAGAATGTTTCAAAAAAATTTTGAAGATATGCAAATATTTTAAAAGTTTTTAATGATTTTAAACGATTACAAAAGTTTGCGTAACCAACGTTTGCAGAAAGATTTCACAAATATCTCAAAGATTTCATACAGATTTCAAAATATATATTTTTAAATCCACAAATATTTCAAAGATTCCAAAATATTTCGCAAATATTTTAAATACTTCAAATGATTTCAAAGAATCCACAAGAGTTTCAAAAGATTGAGAAATTTTACAAAAATTTTAAGCATTTCAAAGACTTTACAAGGTTTTTACAATATTTTCATTGATTTCGCAAACTTACGTTCGCAAAAAATTAAGAATTTATTTATGATTCTGTTTTCCTAAAAATTGTTGGCTAATAAAAAAGGGTAATATTTCATTTTCTAAATTTATAAAAACAGCTTATTTGATTATTTGATGCAAAAAAAGAAGACCTGGAATAACTTGATTTCTTGAACTGAGAAACCTGGAAAAGATCTCGAATTTCGTTCTTTGGAATCGCTGGACACCCTGGCTATTGGTAACAATGTCAGGAATGATAAAAAAAGTGACTAACTTGAAAATTATATTTGGTCTTTAAAAAAAAATTTTTTTGCTTTAAATATTTTATTTTTTATTGGAAATCTAGGTGTGCAGCTGAAACTGGAACTCCGTTCCTTGAATCACTGCCGCCAGCGACAATGGATACAAAGTACCAAGAAATATTCCTAAAAATGTTCAATCGATCTCCAATTATTCATGCTGATAAAGTTAAAGCTCCGACTCTACTTCTTTTGGGATCAAAGGATCATCGAGTGCCATACTATCAGGGAAAACTTTGGTATACTCGTCTTCAAGCCAACAAAGTAAAATCCAAGTGAGTAGTGATTTTTTTCTTTAGTTAGGAATTTTATTATTGGGTTGAACATTTAAATATTTTTTATAAAATTTACTTTTTGTTGAAAATTAATATTTTAGTGCTGAAAATAGAACTGAAATATTTTCTGGTTGAAAATTCAACTGTTTAAACAACTTTTTTTCTAGACGAAAATTTCATGTGTTTAAAGCGAATCTTTCTTGGATAAAAATGCAACTGTTTGGTTGATTAAAAAATATTTTATTAAAAAGTCAACCTTTTGCGGTTAGCAAAATTCGTTTATTGAATTGAAAATTTGACTTATTTTCATAGAAACTTATTTTTTGATAACAAAATTCTTATTTCGATCATGAGAGGTCAACTGAAATCTTCTTTGTCAGAAAATTTAAATAAAAAAAATTCTTTTCAAAACAAAATTCATTTTTGAAGAGAAATAATTAAATTTCTCTTCAAAAATGAATCTGCAAAATTCTTTTCAAAATAAAAATTCATTTTTGAAGAGAAATTTAATCATTCTTGGATGAAAATGCAACTATTTGGTTGATTAAAAAATATTTGGTTAAAAATTCATCTTTTTTGATTAGAAAAATTCATTTTTTGGATTAAAAATTCAACTTTTTTTCGTAGAAACTTATTTTTTGATAAATAAATCTTATTTCAATCTTGAAAGGTCAACTGGAATATTTTTCGGCGCAAAACTGAACTTTTTTAAATAAATTTTTAAATAAAAATTCATTTTTTAAGAGAAATTTAAACTTGTTTGGATAAAAATGCAACTGTTTGGTTGAAAATTACACTATTTTGTTAAAATTCGATTGAAAATTCGATTGTTTCGTTGAAAATTTAACTATTTCGTAGAAAATTTAGTTTTGGTTTAAACTTAATATTTTGGTGCTGAAAAAGAGAACTGAAATATTTTCTGGATGAAAATTCAGATATTTAAACAATTTTTTTACGAGAAATTTAAATGTTTTAAATGAACCTTTCTTGGATAAAAATGCAACTGTTTGGTTGATTAAAAAATATTTTATTAAAAAGTCAACCTTTTGCGGTTAGAAAAATTCGTTTTTTTGGAATTGAAAATTCGACTTTCATATAAACTTATTTTTTGATAACAAAATTCTTATTTCGATCATGAGAGGTCAACTGAAATCTTCTTTGTCAGAAAAATTAAATAAAAAAAAAAATTCTTTTCAAAAGAAAAATTCATTTTTGAAAAGAAATGATTAGATTTCTCTTCAAAAATGAATCTTTAAAATTCTTTTCAGAATAAAAATTCATTTTTAAAGAGAAATTTAATCATTCTTGGATGAAAATGCAACTGTTTGGTTGATTAAAAAATATTTGGTTAAAAATTCATCTTCTTTGGTTAGAAAAATTCATTTTTTGGATTAAAAATTCAACTTTTTTTCATAGAAACTTATTTTTTGATAAATAAAAATCTTATTTCAATCTTGAAAGGTCAACTGGAATATTTTTCGGCGCAAAACTGAACTTTTTAAAATAAATTTTTAAATAAAAATTCGTTTTTTAAGAGAAATTTAAACTTTTTTGGATAAAAATGCAACTGTTTGGTTGAAAATTACACTATTTTTTTCAAAATCCATACCTTTCGATTGAATATTCAATTGTTTCGTTGAAAATTTAACTATTTTGTAGAAAATTTAGTTTTGGTCTAAACTTAATATTTTTGTGCTGAAAAAGAGAACTGAAATATTTTCTGGATGAAAATTCAGATATTTAAACAATGTTTTAAACGAACCTTTCTTGGATAAAAATGCAACTATTTGGTTGGTAAAAAATATTTAATTAAAAACTCATTCCTTTGGCTAATAAAATTCGTTTTTTGGATTGAAAATTCAACTTTTTTCGTATAAACTTATTTTTTGTTCAAAAATTCTTATTACGATCTTGAAAGGACAACTTGAATATTTTTCGGCGGAAAATTTAACTTTTTTAAACAATTTTTTAAATAAAAATTCATTTTTTAAGAGAACTTTAAACTTTTTGGGATAAAAATGCAACTGTTTGGTTGAAAATTACACTATTTTGTTAAAAATCATACCTTTTGGTTGAAAATCTTAAAAATTCAATTTTGGTTCTGAAAAGAGAATTGAAATATTTTCTGGTTAAAGATTCGGATATTTAAACAATTTTGTTTTTTCACGAAAATTGCATATGTTTTAAGTGAATTTGTTTTTGATAAAAATGCAACTGTTTGGTTGAAAAACAAAATTTGGTTAAAAACTAAAAAGATTTCAAAAATTTTAAAATATTTTAATGATTTTAAAAGATTTCAATGATTTCAAACGAACACAAAAGATTTCACAATATTTCGAAGGTTTCATCAAGATTTCAAAATATTTCAAAGCATTTCACAAAGATTTTAAGGATTTCAAATATTTTCTCAAAATTTTAAAAGATTTCAAAACATTTTAAAGATTTTAAAAGTTTTCAAAACTTTTGAAAAGATTTCAAAATTATTAAAATATTTTAATGATTTCAAAAGATTTCAATGATTCCAAACACAAAAGATTTCACAAATTTTTCAAAGGTTTCATTAAGATTTCAAAATATTCAAAACATTTCACATAGATTTTAAGGATTTCAAAGATGTCCCCAAAATTGTAAAAGATTACACAACATTAAAAATATTTTTAACAATTACAAAGATTTTAAACCATTCCTAATTTTCTTAGAAGATTTCAAAAGATGAAAATTCAGATATTTAAACAATTTTTTTACGAGAAATTTAAATGTTTTAAACGAACTTTTCTTGGATAAAAATGCAACTGTTTGTTTGGTAAAAAAATATTTAATTAAAAACTCATCCTTGTGGTTAATAAAATTCGTTTTTTGGATCGAAAATTCAACTTTATTCGTAGAAACTTATTTTTTGTTCAAAAATTCTTATTTCGATCTTGAAAGGACAAATGGAATATTTTTCTGCGGAAACTTTAACTTTTTTAAACAAATTTTCAAATAAAAATTCATTTTTTTAAGAGAAATTTAATCTTTTTTGGATAAAAATGCAACTGTTTGGTTGAAAATTACACTATTTTGTTAAAAATCATACCTTATGGTTGAAAATCTTAAAAATTCAATTTTGGTTCTGAAAAGAGAATTGAAATATTTTCTGGTTAAAGATTCGCATATTTAAACAATTTTGTTTTTTGACATTTTGGATGTGCTTTAAGTGAATTTGTTTTTGATAAAAATGCAACTGTTTGGTTGATAAAAAAATATTTGGTTAAAAACTCATCCTTCTTAGTTAAAGAAATTCGTTTTTTGGATTGAAAAATCACCTTTTTTCGTAGAAACTTATTTTTTGTTAAAAAATTCTTATTTTGTTCTTAAAAGGTTCACTGAAATCTTTTTTGTCGGAAACTTTAACTTTTAAAAAAAAATTTTGAAATAAAAATTCATTTTTTAAGAGAAGTTTAATCTTTCTAGGATAAAAATGCAGCTTCTGATTGAAAATTAATATATTTTTCTAAAAGTGCATACCTTTTGGTTGAAAATTCAATTTTTTTTTTAAATTTAACTAGTTCGTAGAAAATTGACTTTTTGTTTAAATTTTATATTTTTTTGTTTAAAAAAGAACTGAAATATTTTCTGGGCGAAAATTCAACTATTGAAAAAAAATTTTTTTCAATTGAAAATTGGTCTGTTTTAAGACACATTGAATTAAAAAAAAAAATGTAACTGTTTGGTTGAAAACTAAACTATTTGATTACAAATACATACGTTTTAGTAGAAAATTCTACTTTTTTGTATAAAATTTGATTATTTCGTAAAAAATTTACTTATTGTTTAAAATTTATGTTTGAATGTTAAAAAATGAACTAAAATCTTAACTGGATAACAGTTCATCTTCAAAAAATTTCATTTTTGATTAAAAATTCATTTTTTTTATTACAAATTTTATGTTTCTTGGATAAAAATGAAACCATTTGGTAGAGAATTGAACCATTTTGTTAAAAACTCATTTTTTTAAATATAAAAATTAGTTTTTTGTTTAATTGAAAATACTATTCCTTCGTAGAAACTTATTGCTTGTTTGAAAATTCATATTTTGATCTTGAAAAGTGAACTCAAGTTTTTTTATTTGGTTGAAGATTTTTGGTTGAAAGTTGAACTATTTTGTTGTATAACTTTTCGATGTTTTTAAGATTAATCTTTTGTAGTTGAATATGCTCCTTTTTGGTATAAAAAAAGTTGTCTTGGTTTGAAAATCCATTTTTCTTGAATAAAAATGTATCAGTTTCGTGAAAAAATAATTTTTTGCTGAAAAGTCATATTTTTTGTTGTAAAATTCAATTTTGGTAGAGAAAATTCAATTTTTTTAAAGAAAATTCGCCTTTTCGATTGAAGTAGAAACGATGACACGTATTTGTTAGGAATTTATCTTTTTAGGTTGAAAATTCAACTATTATATTAAAAATTTAATCTTTTTGACTAAAATTCAAGTATTTTGTTAAGAAAAAAAATTCTATGTTACAATTATTACAAGATTAAAATTTCAAAGTTTCAAAGTTTCAAATTCACATTTTGTTTCTAATAAATCAACTTAAATTTTATTGTGGATGAAAACTTGTTTTTTTTTTAAATTTGTCTTTTTGGTTGGAAAGTTTATCTTTTTTAGCAGAAGCATTGCACTTTTTCTTAAATAAAGATGAAACTGTTTTCTTGAAAATTAAACTATTTCGTAGAAAATTTACATTTTGTTTAAAATAATTCGTTATTGAAAAGAGAACTGAAATCTTTTCTGGAAGAAAATTGAACTATTGTAACGAAAAAATTTTAAAATTGAAAGTTTATCTATTTTCAAAGAAATTTAATCTTTCTTGGATAAAAATGCAACTGTTTGCTACAAAAAATAATGAAAAATAAAAAAATTACATTTTGTGGTCAAACTATATGCAAGATACGAAAAAAAATGAATCAAACTCATTCAAATTTGTTATGAATAATTTTTGATAAGACACGTAGTTTTTGTTTAAATCGTAAAAGACGAGTATATCTTCTTTCAATCGTAAAAAATAAGTTTAAAATTAAAAAAAAATAAATTTTTGGAAACAACGACACAAGAGATCAACAGAATTAAAAGACAAAAGTAGTTCGACCAAAAAATATCTACAAGTTTGTTATAAACTCTGGTTATAAAAATATATTAAAAGTAAACGAAATAAACTTTTTGGAAAGAGAACGCACGATACAATAACATTTTATTTAACAACTTGTTTCGCCTGAATCACATCTACGTTGAATATAAACAAATTAAATTGATGGTAAAATGACACAAGTGGCAGTAAAATGTTTAATAATAATTTTTATTTATTAGAATGCGCATTTCTTTAAATGATAAAAATAAGAAAATGAAAATACTTTTGTTCCAATATTAATGCATGTTATGAATGGTAATAATATTATTTTTTCTAAATGATATACATTTTTTAGGGGTAAAAATAAAATTTAATACAAAATATAAAAAAAAGTATTAAAGTAATCATGAAAAATAATATTCGTACTTTATTTTGTAATATCTGAATAAACAGTCCCAGGCCGAGGTACAGAAATATATATATAATAGAGTTGAACATACTGTTCGCACTTTCGTGGAAATCAAGTGGGAAGCATGAGCTACGTGATGAGAATGTTTTTGTTAAAGGGGAAGGAGCTTTAACAAAAGAGAATTCACAATCACCAAAAGACAGTTGTCGAATCTTTGACCTTTAATTTTAAAAGGCTTGCGCACAAATGTGGGGTAAATCCAGCCCCCTGCAACGACTGTATGTCAGTGTTCGTTCACTAGTAGAGTCAAGTGAAGCGAGGAGTGCAGATGGCGCTGGGAGTGTGTCCAACCTGTTTTTACATGGCAAGCATAGGATGAATTAGTTAGAAATTAACTTAATTCATATTATTCGTAATGACAATTCTTATTATGCATCACATAATTGAAATTTCATATCTTTTTGAACTATTAGAGTAATTTTAATTTTAAAAAATCGTAAAAGTCTTTTTTTCCAGCTGCGGGAAATATGAAAGGTTTCAATCGTAACACGGAAGAAATTAATTTAAATTATTTTTCAACTCAAGAAACAAACAAAAAATAGTGTGAAACTAATAACATATTTTTTATTAATAATATTGTGAAATTATATTTCATAAGCAAAATTACTGTTATAAAATATAAATATTAATTAGAAGTAAAAATTAAATAACGGATATTCTAATTTTATATTGGGGTAAGCAATTGATTTAATGGGTAAGAAAATCTAAATAAGAACAATGTTAAATTTTAAAATGTAATTTATTTTTACACTTCATCAAGAGAAAAAAACGGGTGGAACCGGCACTACCGTGAGGTATCACTTATATTTTATATCTCACAAACAGCTCAAACAAAAATATGTAAACATTAACTGCCAATTATTATACATATAAACAGCAATATCATTATTACCTTACAATTAAACAACAATTAATGATTTTAAATATAATTATTTTATATTTATACTTGCTACTCCCAAAAAATACACCGCGTTCCGGACATTTTACTTATTTTATTTCCAAATTTAATATTAATAATATTTCTTAATTCTTAGACTTTGAATTGTAACACATAAAACCGCTCGTCATTACGAAAATCATCGATCAAATTAATTTTCCACATCATTTTTCCTATTCTTGTCATATAAACATTGGATGGAATTAGGACCTTAGACTGGAAAGACTCCCAGCGCCATCTGCACTCCACACTTCACTTGATCGTAGTAGTGAATTTACGTCGATGCGGGGGGGGGGGGGGGGGGGGGGGGGGGGGGGGGGGGGGGGATACAAAGACAAAGTGCGTGGCGCGAGGTGAATGCATCATCGAGCGCGCAGTGCGAAGAGAACCCAGCAACATGCGAGTAATTATGTCATCCCCCATACGCTAGAAAAATTCTGTAACAGTTCTAGAATGCTGTGACATACGATCTGTAACAGATCTAGAACGCTGTGACACCCGATCTGTAACATTTCTACAACAATTCTAGAATTCGATTTAAAACGTTGTATTACAAATTTTTAACAGATCTAGAACGCTGTGGCAATCGATCTGTGACATTTCTAGAACACTTCTAGAACTCAATTACAAATGTTGTTTAACTAATCTTTAACACATCTAGAACGCTGTGACAACCGATCTGTAACATTTCTAGAACAATTCTAGAATTCAATTTAAAATTTTGTATTACAAATTTTTAAAAAATCTAGAACGCTGTGACAATCGATCTGTAACAGTTCTAGAACACTTCTAGAACTCAATTACAAATGTTGTTTAATTTATCTTTAACAGATCTACAACGCTGTGACAACCGATTTGTAACATTTCTAGAACAATTCTAGAACTTTCGCACGCTGCGTTGTAAAAAATCTAGGATAATTCTATAACAATTCTATAACTGTTATGCATCAAATATGGAACAGTGTTATGTAAACCTCAAAGCAATAGGATACCCCGGTATATTCGATTTGACCCATTTATGTCCCGGGTATTCCAGGGATAACCCGTCGGAATATCCTGCGAGGCGGAAATTTTGATATGTCCATGGATATTTTTTGATCCGGGATATTGCGTATGCAGTCCCAACTAACAAAAATTATACGTCCGAGATATCCAAATTAGGGAACAGAACAGTGCTGCTACATAGTTCGAGAACAGTTCTATCACAATCTTATCACTGTGTTCTAGAATACTGTTACCTTTTTGTTCTAGAAGATTTCTGTAAAAATGTTCTCACAATATTCTAGAGCACGGTTACCTTTTTTTTAAGAAGAGTTCTGTCGCCATCTTGTAACAACTGCTATAGATTTGGCGTACTCGTACTGGCGGCCACCATGTTGAATTAATTTTCTTATTATTTTAGGATGCTCGTTTATGAGGACAATCACTCTCTAATGACTGATCCAGTGGAAATGGACCACATTATCAACGGAGCACTCTGGTTTATAGAAAACAATTCTCCTCTAATTCACGCAGAATCGGAAGAAGCTGCTGTGACTCCTCCCGAAGGAGAGCAGCAGGAAGGACAGGTCGAGGAAAATCCATTAGAGAAAGTTGAAAAGAAGGAAGAAAAGGTAGAGAAGAAAGAGGAGAAAAAGGAAGTAAAGGTAGAGAAGAAAGAGGAGAAAAAGGAAGAAAAAAAGGAGGAAAAAAAGCCCGAAAAAGTACAGAAGAAATTGGCAAAAAAATAGACAAATTCATTTTATTTTATCATAATTTCATGCGTACATTAAAATACATACGATGGACTATTTTTATCGTCAACATCCTTTATACGGAATATACACACTTTTCCTTTAAGTGAGGAAAGGATGTAAAAACTTTACTAATAAATTTAGCTAACAATTTAAAAAAAGTGGAGATTTGTTTTTGCTTGTATCCACTTCCAAACTTCAAAATTTTACAGGATTCAAAAGAGTCAAATTACTGTTATTAGGGTAATTTTTACTCAAGAAGGAGGAAATATTAAACATTTATTTTTGTTAGAAAAAAAGAAACAATATTTTTTAAAAAATTTGATAGTTTTTAAATATATTAAAGAATTGTTAATATTTTTTTAATTAGATGTATAATTTGGTCCATTCAAGACAATATAAAAAAGTCCGTGAAAAAATAAACAGGGAATTTTACAAATTTTTAGAAAAAAATTTGTCCGACTTCAATTATAACCGTTTTTAAACAATTAGTTTATTGTTATCTTTTTCAATAATGATACCATTCAGCTTAGAATGCGTAATTTGAAAATCTTTCGCTTTAAAAATGTTCCATTTTATATTTTTAATTTCATTTTATTTAACCAAATTTAATTTGTAAGAAAAAATGTTGAATTTTGATGTAAAAATAACAATTAAATATCTATTACTCTTGAAAAAAATCGAGTACGTCAAAGAGATATTTAGAAGATTTGAAAAATTCAAAATTACTTTAAAATTTGAAATTATTTATTATTTATTATTATCCCAAGGCATAATTTAAAATAAAATATTGATTTTGGCAGGTTTCGAACAAAAAATGTACGAGCTTTTGAAGAATTTTGACAGGCTTCAGAAGAAGAAAAACCATTTTCTAGGAAAATTGAAAATAATTTTTCATTTTAATAAACTAGTTTTAAGAGAATATTTGAAAAGATTTATGATGATTTACAAAATTGTCAAAATTGAATTCTGAAGATTCTAAGAAAATTTTGTTGACAGAATTAAAAAAAAATTAATTTGAAAGAATGTGAAACAACATGTAGATGTTTCAATATTTTGGAATCAAATTTCGAAGAAGTTTAAGGATTTGAAAACTATTTCAAATAAAATTAATTAAACTTTTAATTTGATTAGGGAATTTAGAAATTTTCCCAAATTTATAGCTTGAAACTGAAATTTAACCAGAATAATAATAATTCTGACTTGGAAACGGGAATTTTCAAATTTTAACAAATTCCGAGCTAATGCTCGAAATTTGGAAAAGAAGAAAAATTTTCAATTAGAACAGGGAATTTTTCTACAAGAATTAAAAAAGAATTAAATTAAAAATTCGAGGGTTTCACTTTGAGTGTTTCCCTCTTGCAGTTCAGTTTTTATTAATTCAAATGGAACAATTTTTAGATTTAGTGTTCGATTTTTTAAATTTCATTGACCGTGAAAAACGTTTGCGAACCGGGAAAAAAATGGAAATTTTTTTCTTCGAGTAAAACGGCCACCCTGAATAAGGTTTAATAAAAAATTTTTATTGTTTATTTTATTATTTATAATTTTTATTCAGAGAGGCTTCAACATATTTTTTGTCTATAAAAAAGTTTACACAATTAAAATAACCTTCAGGCATTCAATTTCAAACTGATTGAAGCCGATGATTATTCAAGGCAAATAATTATCACAAAGTTTGCTTAATAATTGCAATTTTCTGTGGAAAATAAATAAGTATAGAACCAACAAAATTTGAATATCAAAAACAGAACTCCGTGGAAAAGTAGCGGATGCATTTGGAAAAATGTTCGTTTGAATGAAACAAACGTTTACTTGTCCCTATTTTAAAGATAGAATTTGCTTAATTCAAATAACGTTTGTTTGAGTTAAACAATGGCGTATTTCAATCAAATAAGTTTTGTCTGAATTAAAAAAAAATATTTTTTTGAATCAATATTATATTTGTTTGACCCTGCATCAAAGAAAGAATTTGTTTGATTCAAATATTTAATTTAGAGTCCATGGATCTATGATTAAAGAAAATGATTAAATATTATTTATTATTATATAATTTATATAATATTTATATTTTATTATAAATTTATTTGTTTGGAAGAAGCAATGAGTAGCTTTACACTACTGAACTACAGACTTTATTTTGTTTCTAGAAAGGCGGCAGTTAGTATTTTTGGATGAGATCGCAGGAAACAAAAATCCATTAGCTTCCTTTGAATGGGTTTCGAAATCGTTTGAATAGCCTATATGTCACTGGAATTCCAAATCTCTGCGAATTCCCAGATAACAATGCGTGAGGGTGCATGGTAGCCGCCCTCATGACGTGTGAGCACGATGTGTCGCCAAGAACGTAAGCACTGTGTCTGCACAAGCTGAGCGTGATAAATGTTCACCCAAGGTGAGCACACTGGGTGTGCACGACGTGCAGCACAGTGTGTCGCTATTATGTGCCGTCACATCGCAGGTTTCGTGAGAGAGCGA
>NC_046662.1:51527984-51540818 GCF_010883055.1 Belonocnema kinseyi | reverse complement strand
ATGATTTTCTAAGAAAAAATTGAATAAGTAATTTTTAGTTAAAACAATTAAAAATTAAAAAGATAAATTTACAAACCAAAACTAGAATAGTTCAATTTGCAATTAGAAAATTGAACTAAAAAGAAACAAGTTTTCGAAAAAATTAATTAATTTTCAACTCAAAATTTTTGTTAAATAACCAAAAATATGAATTTTTGACAAAATAGTAGAATTATAAATCCAAAAGATTATTTTTTTATTTAAAAAAATGAACTTTTAACTAAATATTTTTTTCCACCAAAAAAATGAATTCTCAACAAAAAATGGAATAATTAAATTTTCAGATGACGAAAATTAATGTTCAACAACAAAAAATGAATTTTTAACCGAGAAAAATGAGTTTTCAACACAAAAAAAAACACCAATAGTTAATCCTAACCAAATAATTTGATTTTCGAAAAAAAAAATTAATTTTCTACTCAAATAGACCAATTTTTAATGAAATAGTTGAGTTTGCAACCTAAAAATTTTTAATTAAACCGTAAAACACAATTTTCTGAAAAATATTTGAATCTTTAAAAAAAAGATGCATTAAAAAAACAATTTTTTCGGAAGTGATTCAATTTTCAACAAGATAAATCAATTTTCTACCAAATAGTTAAACTTTCAACCTATAAATGAAAAATTTGGAAACAAAAATTTCCAAGAGAATAGTCAAATTCACAAATAGTTTAATTGCAACAAAAAGTTTAATTTTCTACCAAAATAGTGCAATTTTTGACCAAAAATATCAATTTTTAAGAAAAACTTCAATTTTCAATCAAACAGTTTAATTTTCTAGAAAATTGTTGAATTTTTAAGCCGAAAATATGAATTAAAAAAAAATCATTTATTACCAAATAGTGGAATTTTCAAAAAAGTGATGAACCTTTAACCGAAAAAAATGAATTTTCCACTAAGTAGTTCAACTTTAATCAAGTAGTTGATTTTTCAACCAAAAAAAGAAACAAAGTCTCGCTGGAACATGTAATAGTTGATATTTAAACCAAAAAATATTTTTATTTGAAATAAAAAGCAGTTTAACTCAAACAAAAATTGCAGTTTTAACTAAGATGGATGAATTTTCAACAAAGAAAATTAATTTTCTAGTAAATATAGACGAATTTTCAACAAAATTAATTAATTTTTAACTAGATCATATATATTTTCAAATGAAAATATGAATTTTAACCAAAAAAATGAATTTTTAACAAAGAATTTTAACCAATTAATTGCATTTTGCAACAAAATAATAAAATTTTCAACAAAAGGGTTAATTTTCCACCGTGAAAATTAATATTGCATCCAAATAAATTGATTTTCGAAAAACAAGATTAATTTTCTACTTAAATAGACCCATTTCTAATATAAGAAAAAAAATTTGAATCCTAAAAAAAATGATGGATTAAAAAAACACAATTTTCTCCTAAATAGTTAATCTTTGAACAAGATAAATCATTTTTCTACCAAATAGTTCAACTTTCAACTTATAAATGAAAAATGTGAAAACAAAAATTCTCAAGAGAATAGTTAAAATCACAAATTATTCAATTACAAAAAAAAGTTTAATTTTCAACCAAAAATATCAATTAAAAAAAAAACGTTTATTTTCAATAAAATAGTTTAATTTTGTACAAAATTGTTGAATTTTTAAGCCGAAACTATGAATTTTTAACAAAAAAGTTAATTTACTACCAAATAGTGGAACTTTCAACAAAAATGATGAACTTTCAACTCAAAAAAATTAATTTTCAACAAAGTAGTTCAACTTTAAATCAAGTAGTTGATTTTTCAACCAAAAAAATGAATAAAGTCTCGGTGCAATAAATAAAGTAAATAAAGAAGAATGTTAAAAAAAAAGTGCATTAATTTGTAATTAGAAAATATATATTTTCAATTAAAAATATCAATTTTAACCAAACGAAATGAATGCCGAAACATAAATATAGTAGTAAACTTTTAAACTAAAAAAAAAGTTGGATTTTGTTATTGTATTTTATTAATTAAATTAACATTTAAGCGAAAAGCAAACGAGAAAATAGGGAAAAAGGGCAAGTTTCTTGAAAAGGGGGGGGGGGGAATTCTTTAAAAAATAAGGAGAGGGGAATATTGGGAAAGTGTTCTGATTATAATCAGGAAACCTGATAACCTAATTTATGGATGACCCCTTAATTTTATTATTTTATGTACTTTTACTGCCAGGTTTCCAAGATATCCCAAGTATAATCTGGCACCTTCTAAAATGGTAACGGCGATAAAAACGGCCACGCTAATGAACTGATAGACATCACTCAATTTATAGTACTGTAATAATTAAGACATTATTTTTCATTAGTCTTTTGCGTAATTTTTCAGGGTGGCGATTCGACGGACGATTTTTAATTCTCGGGTCATTTACCGGTCAATGTTCTTTAATACAGAGCAAAAAATTGCAAAATAAATTAATTTTCAAACAAATACTTAAAATGTTCACTAAAAAAATATCATTTTTCAACCAAAAATTGAATAGTTGGATTTATACATTATTATTTCAAGCAATTGATTTTGAAACAAATGAAAAAAATTAATTTTCAATCAAAACGATAATTTCTCAAATAAAATTATAAATCTTCAATTGAAATAGTTAAATTATGAACTAAAAAGATGTATTTTTAAACAAGATTAATTTTCAAATAAAAAGATTAATTTTCTACCAAAAAATTCAATTTTTCAACAAAATATATGAATTTTTAAGAAACAATTGCCATTTCAATTAAAGAAGACAAATTTTAAACCAAATATAAGAGTTTCCAACTAAAACAATAAATCTATAACTGAAATAGTTGAATTTTCTAACAAAAAATTCATTTTTACTAAAAATATTGTCAACCAAAACTTAAATAATTAAATTTTCATTTTAGAAAATAATAATGTTTAGCCAAACAGATGAATCTTCAACTATAACTGTTAAATTTTCATTTTAAAAAATTACTTAGAAAAAACTAGAAAAAAATAGTTACATTTTCAAACAAAATTGTGATTATTTAAGTAGAATAATTGAATATTAAGTCAGAAAGATTAATTTTTAACTAAAATAATTGAATTTTTGACCACAAAGATGAATTTTTAACCAAAAAGTCTTAACTTTCAGTCATAAAATTAATGTCCAACCAAAGACATCAGTTTTTAATCAAAACTATGAATCTTCAACCAAAAAAAAATCCAAATTTAAATAAAAGAGTTCAACTTTCAATCAAATAATCTTCTTTTAAACCTGAAAGATAAATAATCAAAGAAAAGGATAGAAAAATACGTGATTTTTCAACGAAATAGTTGCATTTTCAATTAAAATCACAAATTTCTATTCAAATTATTGAATTTTGGACCAGAAAAGAATATACAACTGGAATAGTTAAATTATAAGTCAAAAGATTAATTTTTCAAAAAGAAGATTACTTTTCAAATAAAAAAATTTATTTTCTGCCAAAAAATACAATTTTTCAACGAAGTAGTTGAAATTTTAATTAAAGAAGACAAATTTTCAACCAAATAGTTGAATTTTGAAATAAGAAAAAATAATTTTAAACCAAAGATAAAATTTTTCAACTAAAACAATAAATCTTCAACTGAAATAGTTGAATTTTCAAATTAAAAAATTAATTTTTACTAAGAAGATTGTCAACCAAAACGTAAATAATGTAATTTTAAGTTAAAAAAAAAATGTTTAGCCAAAAAGATGAATCTGCAACTACAGCTATGGAGTTGTGATTATTTAACTGGAATAATTAAATATTAAACCAGAAAAATGAATTTTTAACTAAAATAATTAAATTTTTGACCACAAAGATTAATTTTCAACAAAAAAAAAATTAATAAAAGAGTTCAACTTTCAACCAAATAATCTTATTTTAAACCTGAAACAAGAATTTTCAAAGAAAAAGATAACATAGTACGTGAATTTTCAACGAAAAAGTTGCATTTTCAATTTAAATTATTAATTATTATTAATATTAAATTATAAGCCAAAAAGATGAATTTTAAAACAACCAAAAAAAAAGGATTTTTCAAAAAAATAGTTGCATTTTAGATTAAAATGACAAATTTCTATCAAAATTATTGAGTTTTAAAATCGAAAAGATCAATTAGAACTGAAAATGGAATAGTTAAATTTCCTATTGAAAAAATGAATTTTAAACCAGAAAAAGAAACCGATTATAAGCCAAAAGTATGAATTTTTCAAACAAGAAGATTAATTTTCTACCAAACAATTTAATTTTACAACAAAATATATGAATTTTATGAAGAAAAAATTGAAATTTTAATTAAAGAAGACAAATTTTCAACCAAACAGTTGAATTTTGAACTGAGAACAAAATAATTTTTACCGAAAATGGAAAAGAAAGTAACATTTTCAGTTAAAAAAATTAATTTTAAACCCAACATTAGAGTTTTCAAATAAAACAATAAATCTTCAACTGAAATAGTTAAACTTTCAAACCAAAAATTTAATTTTCACTACAAATAAAAACATAAACTGAAATAATTAAATTTTAAGTCAGAAAAATTATGTTGCCACTGATATAATAATTACATTTTTAATTAAAAACAAAAATTTTAACCAAAGAAAAAATCATTTTTTATAAAAAAAGTTCCTTTTCCAACCAAATAAATGAATTTTTAATAAAAGAGTTTAACTTTCAAACAAATAATTTTATTTTCAACCTAATAGATGAATTTTCAACTGAAATAACAAATGTTTGAATGGAATATTTAAATTTTTTAACAAGAAGATGAATTTTCAAATAAAAAGATAAGAAAATACGTGACTTTTCAACAAAATAGTTGCATTTTCAAGTAAAATGACAAATTTATATCCAAATTATTGAATTATGACCTAGAAAAGATCAATTTAGAACTAAAAATGCAATAGTTAAATTTTCTGTTCAAAAAATTCATTTTTAAACAAACAAAAAACGGATTATCAATAAAATAGTTCAAGTTCCAATCAAAGTGAGGAATTTCCAACTGGAATGGTTAAATTCTAAGCCAAAAATATGAATTTTCAAATAAAAAGATTAATTTCCTACCAAAAAATACAATTTTTCAACAAAATATATGAATTTTTTACGAAATAATTGAAATTTTAATTATAAAGAAGACAAATTTTCAACTAAATAGTTTTATTTTGAACTAAGAAAAAAAAATTTTCAACCGAAAATGGAAAAGCAAATAACATTTTTAATAAAAAAAAAATAATTTTAAACCAAACATTAGAGTTTTCAACTAAAACAAATAATCTTCCACTGAAACAGTTGAATTTTCAAACAAAAAATTTACTTTTTACTACAAAAAAAAAACCAAAACTTAAATAATTAAATTTTAAGTTAGAAAAATTATGTTTAGCCAATCAGATGAATTTTCAACTGCAACTGTGGAATTTTTAATCAGAATAAGTTAAATTTTCAATTAAAAAAATTACTTTAAAAAAAAACTAACTTTAAAAAAAGTTACATTTTCAAAGAAAGTGATGATTTTTTAAATAAAATTGTGAATATTTAACTGAAATAGTTGAATATTAAACCATAAAAATGAATTTTTAACTGAAATTTATAATCTTTGACCAAAATAGTAGAATTTTTGTCCAAAAAAATTAATTTTCGACCAAGAAGATTAATTTCCACCTGTGCAAATTATTGAACTTTGACCTAAAAAAGATCAATTTAGTAATAAAAATGGAACAGTTAAACTGTCGGTTGAAACAATTAATTTTTAACAAAAAAAGTAGTTCAATTTTCAAAGAAAAGATGAATTTCCGAATAAAATTATGAACCTTCATCTGTAATAGTTAAATTTTCAAACAAACAAAAAATCAATTTTTCGAAAAAAAATGTAAATTGTCAACGAAAACTTAAATAATTAGATTTTAAGTTAAAAAACGTAATTATCTAATTTTCAACTACAACTATTGAATATTCATTTATAATCAATTACATTTTTTATTGAAAAAATTACTTTGCAAAAAACTAACTTTCAAAAATAGTTACATTTTCAACAAAGCAATAAATTTTTAAGTAAAATTGTAAATATTTAACTGTAATAATTGAATTTTTGACTAAAGATATGAATTTGTAACTAAAATGATCAAATATTCAACTGGAATATTAGTTACATTTTCAGTTTTAAAAAAAATTTAATAGAAAAAGAAACAATTTTTCCAAAAAATATGGTTAAATTTTAGGCAAAATAATTCTTTTCCCTAAAAAACACAAGTTTTCAATTAAATATCTCATTTTTAAAACAAAGAAATAAATTTTGAATAAAAATAATGCATCTTGAAACCAAAAATTAATTATTTACAAAAGAGTTTAACTTTCAACCAAGTAATTTTGCTTCGATCCTGAAAGATAAATTTTTAAATAAAATTATAAAAATTTAACATATATAGTTAAATTTTCAGCCAAAAAGAAGAATTTTTAAACAAGAAGATTAATTTCCAAAGAAATAGATCATTTTCTACGAAAAAAATCTATTTTCAACAAAATATGTTGATTAAATTAAAATTAAATTAAAATAATCTGAAAAATATGCGAATATAGATAAAGTAGAAATGAATTTTCTAAATAGACCAAAATTATTAAAATAATTAAAACTTTAATTGTTCTGCGATCAGAAGTAAATTCCCGGTTTTTAAATTAAATCCTCGGTCATTTTCGGATTTCCCGTTCAAGTCGCCACCCTGGTTTTAATTTTTCTTAATTAAATTATCTATACCTAGTAAGGTAAGAAAGAAACATTACCTTCGCGTCTAAATTATAAAGAAGAATCCAAATCCAGATTGGATACAACCACACATTGAAATACAAAGCCATTTGTAATGGCAAATTCGCTTTGACATCGATTCCTAAAAGAATAACATACTTTCAATTCAAACATTTATATCAAAAGTCAGACGAAAGATAGGAATTTTCTACAAATTTTTCCTACAAATTTAAAAACTCAAAAACATATAGCTAAATACTTTTTATTGGAATTTTTTTTTTATCAAGACTATTATTATGTTAAATGAGATTATGGTATTTCTGGCGAAAGGAAATTGTGGCTTTTTCGTGTGAATCGACTTTATATAAAAGCAAAGATTTCCAGACGAATTACAACTAAAGAATTTTTTTTATATTTTAATTTTGAATAAAATAGTCTAATCCTCAACCAAAATAGAGAAATTTTCAATTAAGAAATTGGATTTTTAAGCAAAAGCTCAAAAAGAGATAAAGTTTCTACCAAAAAATTATTTTTCTACCAAGAAAAATTTTCAAACAAGAATGAACAATAATGTTAACCAAATTGTTAAAATTTCAGCGAAAAATATTAATGTTAATCAAAAAAAGGTTATAGTTTATATTTTAAAAACAAAATTTTAATAAAAAACATAAACAAGTTTGTTAAATTTTCAAGCCAAACAACCTAATTCTCTATCAAACAATTTAATTTTGAAAACGAGAACATAAAATATCAACAAAAAAGTTTATTTACAATTAATCAGTTAATATTTTTAACAAAATATTTGAATTTGCAGTTTAAAAAAACATTTTCTCAACGAAAAGAATTTTTAATTTTATTTTTTAACCAAAAAACGAACTTACAACTAAAATTATGAATCTTTAACGAGAAAAAATGAAATTTGAAAAAATTCGTTTAACTTTCAACCAAGTAGTGGAATTTTTGATAAATCATTTTTTTTGGTTCAAAATTCTACTTTTTGGTTACAAATTTTACTATTTAGTTAAAGATTAAATTGTTTTGTTGCAAATTAAAGTCTTTTGTTAAAAAGTAATTTGGTGGAAAATAAATTCTTTTTTATTTAAAAAGTCTATTGTTGTATTTTTGTTTAAGAAATATTCTTTGAATTAAAAAAAAAATACTTTTGATGAGAATTCAACAATTGTTTTGAAAAAGTCATCGTTTTCGGTCGAAAATTTATATTTTTGTAAAAAATTCAAATTTTTTTATTGAAAATTTATCTTTGTTGGTTGAAAATTAATTCTTTTTAATTAAAAAGTCTATTGTTGTATTTTTGTTTAAGAAATATTCTCTTTGAATTAAAAAAAAAAACTTTTTATGAAAATTCAACAATTATTTTGAAAAAGTCATCGTTTTTGGTCGAAAATTTATACTTTTGTAGAAAATTCATATTTTTTTATTGAAAATTTATCTTTTTTTAATAAAAATTAATTAATTTTATTTGAAGTCTTTTAATGTATTTTTATTTAAGAAATAAACTCTTTTACTTGAAAAACATACTTTTTGTGAAAATTTAACAATTTTTTTGAAAGTCATCGTTTTTTATCAAAAATTTATACTTTTGTAGAAACTTAATATTTTTTTGTTGAAAATTGATCTTTTGGTGGAAAAATCCTTTTTTTTAGTTGTTACAAATTCACCTTTTATGTTAGAGAGTTAATAATTTATTGAAAATTCCATTAGGTTCTTAAAAACTCAACTTTTTTTGTTTAAAATTAATCTCTTTGTTCCAAAAATCTATTATTTGGTTCAAAATTGATCTTTTTTAAGTTAAAGTTAGTTCTTTTGATCAAAAACAAAAACAAAAAGTATCATATTTCTGTTCCAGAATTAATCTGAATTCAACTATTTTGTTAAAAAGACATATTTTTTTGTCGAAAATTCATCCTTTTTGGATTGAAATTTCTCTTTACCTTGAAAAATCGTCTTTTTCGGTGGCAAATTCAACTATTTGTTTTAAAAAATCACCTCTTGGATAAAAATTTCAACTGATTTATTGAACACTTGCATTTTTGGATAGAAAATCCATCCTTTTGGAGTAAAAATCCTCATTTTTTAAAAAGTCATATTTTTAGTTGAAAATTCGTCTTCCTTGCTTCAAAATTAAACTGGCTTGTAAAATATTTATATTTTCGAATTAAACAGTAAAAATTATGTTTGAAAATGCAACCAAATTATTGAAATTTCAACTGAAAAAGATGAATATTCTACTTAAAATATAATAGTTATTTGAAAAAAAAAAAACTTTTTAAAAAATAAATAAATTCTTCATTAAATAGATCAATCTTGAGCTAAAAATACAACACCTAAATTTTAATTTTAGAAAACTCTTTTTTATAAAAAAAAAATAATTTAAATTTCAAACAAAATAGTAAAATTTTAAACAAGGAAAATGATTTTCCAACCAAAACATGAATTTTAAATTAAAAAAAAGATATATTTTCAGTAAAAACAAATAGCTAAATTTTCAACAACAAAATATGTTTAATGATTAAGTTTAATTGTTAACCAAATAGATACATTCATGATAAAAAAAGTTTAATTTTTAACTTTAAAAGTCGAATTTTTAACAAAAAAGCTTAATTTTGAACCAAAAAGAATTACTTTTCATCAAAATTGTTCAATTTTAAATCAAAAAATGAATTTTTAACAAAATTGTTAAACTTGTAACAAAATAGTAGAATTTTCTACTTTTAACCAACTAATTCAATTTTTAACTAGTGGAATACATGAATTTTTACTTAAAAAGGTACATTTCAGCAAAAATACAATAGTTAAACTTTCTGTAAAAAAAAATAAATACTAGTTTAATTTTTGACAGAATAGTTGCATTTTTTCAACACCACAAATATTAATTTTGAATAAATGTTACATTTTCAAAAAAAACAAATTTTTAAAAAAAAATAGTTGGATTTTTGAACAATCACTTGAATTTTCAACCAACAAAATCAAATTTTCAATCCAAAAAGGCGAATTTTTAACCGAAAATAATTATTTTTTAACAAATTTTTCAATTTTAAACCAAAAGATTAATTTTTAACAAAATAGTTGAATTTTGGAAAACTTTTAATCAAGTAATTCAATTTTCAACAAGTGGAAATTTCTAAGAAAAAAACATAATTTTTTAACTAAAAAAATATATTTTCAGCCAAAAATACAATAGCTAAATTATCAGTAAAAAATAGTTCAATTTTTAACAACAAAAATATTAATTTTGCTGAAAAAAGTTACATTTTTAACCCAAAAAATAAATTTTTAATGAATTTATTTAATTTTTAACCAAACAGTTACATTTTCCGCCCAAAAAAATGATTTCTCAGTAAATAAGTTCAATTTTTAATCAAAGAGTCAAATTTTCAACTTAAAATGGCAAATTTCAAATCAAGAAGGAGAATTTTGAATAAAAAAAGGTGAATTCTCAGCTAAGAAAGATTTTCCAGTCCAGAATGAAGAAATTTTTTAAAACAATTTTTTGAATTTTCAACCCAAAAATGCGGATTTTCAACTAAAAAGTTAAAATTTGAACCAAAAAGAGTTACTTTTTAACTAAGTTGTTCAATTTTAACACAAATTTTTTTTTTTTTTGAACAGAATAGTTGAATTTTTGAAAACTTTTAATTGAGCAATTCAATTTTCAACCAGTGAAAATTTCTAACAAAATACATGAATTTTTCACTAAAAAAAGGTAATTTTTCACCCAAAAATTCAATAGTCAAGTTTTCAATAACAAAAATAATTCAATTTTTAACCACAAAAATAGGAAGTTTGCACAAAAAAGTTACATTTTCAACCCAAAAAATACATTTTTAATAAATAATTTTAATTTTTGAGGAACACCAAAAATATGAATATGGAATAAAATAGTGACAATCTTAAGATTAAAAGAAGAAATTTTAATAAATTAGTTGAATTTTTCAACAAGCACTTGAATTTTCAACCCAAAAAGTTGAATTTTCAACCAGTCAAGAAGGAAGAAAAAGTTTTAACTAAATTAATGAATTTTCAATCCAAAATGACTGGTTCATTTTTAAGCGAAAAAAAAAACAACAAAAAAGATGAGTTTTTTTTTGAAAACGGGCGAAAAATAAGAAATCTCTTTAAAAAGGCAGTAAGGGAAAGAGTGTGAAACCTGTGCCTATAAAATGTATAAAATCAATCAAATGCATTCAAAAGATTCAAAACACAAAAATGCTCCAAAAAAAGTTTCGTTTTAAATAATTCCAAACTTGATACGAAATAAGTTTTCCAAGTAAACCCAAAATCATATATTCTATCTCTTTATATAAACATATTACAAACTATAGTACAATTAAAATTTATAAATCCATCCAATTTCGAATCGTCACACTTTTATAGGTTATGTAATACGAAAGATTAAAATATGCTTACCGATATCAAAATACTCTTTTTTACGCTCATGATAAACCAAACCGGGAAAAATACGATCGGACGCAGTCACGACAGATGATTTCCACATTTTTCAGCATCAGAATATTATAAATTCTTCAAAAAGAATTATTGTTTACAACTTGAGTTTCGTCAAAATAAAAACAAAAACCGCAATTCTAGCCTGAGTGGATTCAATTTCTTTATAAACATGACAATATCTTTGTTATAACTTATAAGTAAATCAACTTTTTTCGGTTTGATTTGACAATAATTAACAATGGTAACAATAACAGGTGACAAACAAGCCACGACACGACTGACGACACCGTTGACCGTTCTAGTTTTTCGACCTTGTGTCTCACTCAATCTCTCATCGCCATTTGTTAGTGGAAGTGAGACGGATGGCGTTGACAGCTTGACAACTTTCAGTGGATCCCGTCCAAGATAGTTTACATTCTAAAGATTCTAAACATTTCTGTTTATAAATTTACACTTTTGCATTTCATCCTAGTATAAAAAAAAAAAAAAAATTCAGTGATCTCGAGTGACTTTGTACATTTATAACCTATCTTATAAACCGTTACAACCGTTATAACGGTTATAATCTGTCACGTCACATATAGTGAAGTAAGTTTATTTTTATTTATCGTATAATAACATTGCAGAAATCACATAAATATGTTAAAGAATCTGAGTAATATTAAGCAGGACGAAATATAACACGCGTAAAAATTAAATTTAGAATTTATTTCGCTTCAAAGCGAGCTAGATATGATTTTAAAGATATTTTAAGGTTATGTCAATTTTAAGGTTATCTTCAGAATTTAGTCAAATTTTCAAAAAATTTCAAATTTAATTTCATTCAATTAAAATATTCATAATGAATGAAGTATTTATTTAATAAATGTTTTTGTAATTGTTGATCTCCATTGATTTTCCATTGGAATTATTCTTTTTTAATTGAAAATTTAACTTTTTTTTTGTTAAAAAAATTCATTTTGAAGGAAATAGTTGAATTTTCAACTCCAAAATATGAAATTTCAACAAAATACATTAATTTTCAACAAAATACGTGAATTTTCAACTAAAAAGTTGTTGAAATTTAACCAAAAAGATCAATTTTGTATAAAATTTGTAGTTTTTGCATATTTAACAAAATATGTGTATAAATTTTAAACTAAATATTTGAATTTTCCACTTAAAAGCTCAATTTTTTAGTGTAAAAGATCAATTTTTGTTTAAAAATAGAAGAGTTATTATTTTTTTAAAATATTTTTTTTACAAACAAAAAATTCTTAATAAAGTAGTTTAACTTTTAAGCAAGCTCTTGAATTTCTAAGTAAAAAATATGCTCAACCCAGAAAGGCGAACTTTTAATAAAAAAGTTGAATTTTCAACCAAGAAATTTTCTAGTCAATAATAAAAAAAATGTGTTAACAATGGTGAATTATTCTCACCAATTTTCGACAGTTGGTTCTAATTTTTTCTAATTAAAGAAACTCAAAATTTAAAAAAATAAAACTTTGCTTTAGATTTCCGAAATCGTCAAAAAAAATAACCAAGCAGAATAATTTTCTACATAAAAAAGACAAATTTTCAAGAAAAAATGAAATAGTTTAATTTTAAATCTAAAAAATTAATTTTTACCGA
>NC_046662.1:51514875-51527884 GCF_010883055.1 Belonocnema kinseyi | reverse complement strand
GTTTTTGATTAAAATGTTATCAGTTGAAATTTTTCTCTTTTATTTGTTTTTATTTTATTTTTTTTTTTAAACTGAATCTTTTTTGATGACTCAACTCTTAGGTTTAAAATAAATTATTTTGGTTTAAATCAGTATTTTTCGTTAAAAATGGATTAATTGAAAAATTAACTGTCCATTTTAGTTTAAAAACTCGCCTCTTTTAATTTAAAAATGAACCATTTGGATGCAATTTTGTCTCTTTCAGTTCAAAATTTCAGTATTTTGTTGAAATCTACTTCTTTTTATGGTTAAAATTTTTTTTTTTAATCTAAAAATTAAACTATATAATTTTTGGTTACAATTTTTTTTTAAGTTGCAAATTTATTTCTTTTTAATCAAAATTTAGCTGTTTAATTTATAATATAGTTCTTTAAAATTAATTTTTGAACTTAATAATTAATTGTTTAATTTAAAGTTTGTATTTTGTTTTGTTTAAATTACATTTTTTTTATTTAAGTTAAAAAAAATTTTAGTCTTTTTTGGTTCGAATTTCAACTATTTAATTATTTGTTGAAAATTCATCTTTCTTGGTTGAAGATTTATTATTCCATTTGAAAATTCACTTGAACTATTCCATTTTTGTTGAGAAATTTATCTTTCTTTGTAGAAGTGTAATCTTTTTTCAGTAAAAAGTGTTCTGTTTTGTCGAAAATTTAACTATTCTATTTTGTTTAAGAGTTAATTTATTTTGTTGAACAAAATGATTAAAAATGCTGTTTTTTTTTCAAATAGAAAATTCATCTTTTGGGTTGAAAGTTGACCACTGTCATTAAAAATTAATTTCTTTGACTCAAAATGCGTTTCTTCTTAGTTTAAAATTAATTTTTTGAACTAAACCTGAAAAGTTTTCATTTTTTCGTGAAAATTTATATTTTTAGTTGAATATTAATTATTTTGACTAGAAATGCGTTGTTTTTTTTATTCACTTTTCTAAATTCAAATTAAACTATTCTAGTTTTGGTTTGAAAATTGACTCTTTTAAAATTATTCTTCTTTTTTGGATGTTAATTTATTTTTCTTAAAATTTCATTTCTCTGGTGAAAAATTTTAATCTTCTTGTTTGAAAAATCATCTTGTTGGTTAAAAATTTATTATTTTTGGTTGTAAATTTAAGTATTTTGTTCAAACTTTCTTATTTTTGGTTAGAAATTATTATTTTTTTATCTAAAAATTGAACCATTTCATTTTTGGCTACAATTTTCTTTTTAGGTTACAAATTCATTTCATTTTATTGAAAATTTAGCTGTTTAATTTATAATATAGTTTTTTTAAATCAATTTTTGTACTGACCAATTAATTATTTAATTTAAAGTTTGTATTTTTGTTTGAATGCAATTTTTTTATTTAAGTTTAACAAAATTTTAATCTTTTTTGGTTCGAATATCAACTTTTTTTTTAATGTATTATTTTCGGTTTTAAATTTAAGTATATCATACAAACTTTTTTAATTTTGGTTAAAAATGATTTTTTTTTAATCTAAAAATTGAACTATTTCATTTTTGGCTACAATTTTCTTTTTAAGTTGCAAATTCATTTCTTTTTAATGAAAATTTAGCTGTTTAATTTATAATGTAATTTTTTAAAATTAATTTTGGAACTGATAAATTAATTATTTAATTTAAAGTTCGTATTTTTTGTTTGAATTCATTTTTTTAATTTAGGATTAAAAAATTTTTAATCTTTTTTGGTTTGAATATCAACTATTTAATTTTTTATTGAAAATGCATCTTTCTTGGTTGACGATTTAACATTTTAGTTAAAAATTGACTTTAACTATTCCATTTTTGTTGGAAAATTTACCTTCTTTGGTAAAAGTGTAATATTTTTCATTAAAACATGTTGTGTTTTGTACATAATTTAACTTTTCTATTTTTGGCTAAGAATTAATTTCTTTTGTTAAAAAAAATTTTATAAATATTTTTTTTTTTTAAATAGAAAATTCATCTTTTGGGTTGAAAATTCCAATATTTGGTCAAAAATTTAAATTTTTTGTTGAAAATTCATCACTGTCATTAAAAATTAATTTCTTTGTCTCAAAATTCGTTTCTTTTTAGTTCAAAATTAATTTTTTTAACTGAACCTGATACTTTCCCATTGTTGCTTAAAAATTTATATTTTTAATTGAAATTCAATTAATTTGACTAAAAAAGTTTTTTTTTAATTTACTTTTCTAAATGAAAATTAAATTATTATAATTTTGGTTTGCACATTTATCTTTTTTATTTGATATTTTTTAATATATTTTATTAAAAAATCATTTTTGGTTAAAAATTAATTCTTTCAACTGGAAATTAAATTCTTCATTTTTTACTAATTAAAAAATGTGTTAAAAATATATGTTTTTGGTTGAAGATTCATCGTTTTAGTTAAAAATTCATTTTTCGTTTCAAAATATATCTTTTTCATTTGAGCATATTCTTGAGTCTATTCTGATGCTCGTGAAATTCTTATTAATTTCATTATAATTAATTAATCATAATTTCTATTTCCATCAAAAAAACACCTTCTTTCCCTACTTTTGAGAGATTTTCGGATTAAAAAAAAAACATAAAATCGGTAACGTAGTTTATGGATGGCCTTTAATATATAATCAGAATTCTATAAAAAGAATCATGAAAAAAAATAGTTTCTGAATGATTCTCATAATTCTGTTTTTATTTAAATTTTCAGATTCCTGAATTAGCCAGTTTTTGGTTATTGTCAACGTTGCTGCAGCTTCCTCTCGAATTGTTTCTTCTTTTTGACAAGAAAACAATTCCGGAATTGAGTGAAAAAATAACAAACAGTTTGGCTTTATTTTTTTTAGTAATTGAAATTATAACAGGAACGATTGCTTTGCGAAATTTAGCGGAATCACACGCAAAGCGATTTTACATGGCTGAGTTATATGGAGTCGATGACAAAAGAGACTAAAAAGAGAGTAATCAAAACTGAAATAGGATTAAGGCTTAAATTTTAATTTTTGCACCAAAGATGTAAGTTCAATCCTTCCAAAGAAGGCGTATTTTTACCTGGAGTAAGTTAGAAAATAATAATTTAAAACACGAATTTTAATAAATTATTATAATTATATTATTTATAACAGTTTTTCTCGGTTTTAATAAGAAATTCTAAATATTTTTCCAGCATTTCTTAATCATAAAATCCCGCTAATTATACTCGATTGTTGCTGTTTAAATTGTGGAGATCGTAGAATATGTGGAGGGCGATTACGTTCTTTTTTAATCCTTTCGTGAGTTCATCCATATCATTTAAAATCTCCTCTTCTTTTTCTTCGTGTCCGTTTGTAAGAATTTCCATTAATTGTGTTCTTGCGGGGATCATACGTGCAAGCAACTGAAAAAATAATTTTAAAAAAGCTTGAAATAAACTCGGGTTTGAATTTTTTTTTTGTTCTGTTAAACGTTTTGCGAAAATTCAAATTTAATATATGAAAAATAGCTTTTTTATATAAATTATTGCTAAAAGTTTATAATACATTTTTTAAATTTATATTTATTTTTTAAATTTTAGGGTCGTTTCAAAGTAGACGTTTTTTATTTTTTTATACTGAGAAAATAATTTTAAAAAAGCTTGAAATAAACTCGGTTTTAAATATTTTTCGTTTTTCTGTTAAATGTTTTGCGAAAATTCAAATTTAATATATGAAAAATATCATTTTTATATAAATTATTGATAAAAGTTTATTATTCATTTTTTTTATTAATATTTATTTTATTTTAAAAATTTTAGGGTCGTTACAAAGTAGACGTTTTCAAACGTTTTTTATTTTTTTTTATACTGAGAAAAAAATTTTTAAAAAGCTTGAAATAAACTCGGTTTTGAATATTTTTTGTTGTTCTGTTAAATGTTTTGCGAAAATTCAAATTTAATATATGAAAAATATCTTTTTTATATGAATTATTGATAAAAGTTTATTATTCATTTTTTTTATTTATATTTATTTTATTTTTAAAATTTTAGGGTCGTTTCAAAGTAGACGTTTTCAAACGTTTTTTATTTTTTTTTATACTGAGAAAAAAATTTTAAAAAAGCTTGAAATAAACTCGGTTTTGAATATTTTTTGTTATTCTGTTAAACGTTTTGCGAAAATTCAAATTTAATATATGAAAAATATCTTTTTAATATAAATTATTGATAAAAGTTTATAATTCATTTATTTTATTTTTAAAATTTTAAGGACGTTTCAAAGTAGACGTTTTCAAACTTTTTTTTTTATAGCGAAAATTAAGAACAGCAATATTTTCAAATAAAAAAATTAACTGTTTTGGACAAAAATATTCTCCTTTTTTGCTTGAATTTAACAGTTTTTTATTAAAATTTTATCGGTTCTTCTTCTTCTTAGTTGAAAATTTATTTTTTATTTTTCTTGTTTTATTTTTTTGGTGAAAATTGATGTTTTTTATTCGAAAAATTAAATTGTCCGCTTTTGATTACAAATTCGGAACTGTCAGTTTAAAAATGAACTATCTGGTTTTGTAGATAAATTATCTTTTTGGCTTCCAAATTTAACGAAATTGATGTATTTTATTATAAATTCATCTATTTTGATTAAATATTAATTTTCGGGGTGGAAAATTCATCTTTTTGGTTAAAAACTTTATTATTTGGTTAATAATTCATATTTTCTTGAAAATTCATTTACTTAGTTCAAAGTTGAACTGTTTTGTTAAAAATTCATTTGATAAAATTCACCTCTTTGTTTTTAATTTGTTTTTTTTTCTTGCTTAAAAATACATTTTTCTTAATGGAAATTTGACGATTTCATCTTTGGATTAAAATTTTCTTGTACAGTTAAAAAAATCCATTTATTCGGTTTATAATTTTTTTTTATTTATATTTATTTTATTTTTAAAATTTTAGGGACGTTTTCAAACGTTTTTTATTTTTTTATAGCGAAAATTAAAAACAGTAATATTTTCAAATTAAAAAATTAACTGTTTTGGACAAAAATATTATCCTTTTTTGATTGAATTTAACAGTTTTTGATTGAAATTTTATCGGTTCTTCTTCTTAGTTGAAAATTTATTTTTTATTTTTCTTGTTTTATTTTTTGGTGAAAATTGATGTTTTTTATTCGAAAAATAACATGATTTTTTTTTAATTCATCCATTCTGATTGAACTTAATGGCTTTTAATTAAAAATATTTTTGGTTGAAATTTAGTTCTTTTCGTTACAAATTGAATAACTGAAAATTTAAATTGTCCGCTTTTGGTTAAAAATTCGCATCTGTCAGTTTAAAAATGAACTATCTGGATGAAAATGTATGTATTTTATTAAAAATTCATCTCTTTTAGTTGGAAAAAAAATTTCGACTGATAATTTAACTGATTTATTAAAAATTGGTTTTTCTTTTCTTGAAAATTGATTCTTTTAGTTGAAAATTGAACTATGCGTTGAAAAATTTCCTTTTTGTGTTAGAAAACTATTAATCTTGTTTGCAAATTCATTTATTTTAGTTAAAAATTCATTTATTTGGTTACAAATTGAATGACTTTGTTTAACATTTAAATATTTTGTGAAAATATTAACTACTTTTTTAAAAATATTTCTATTTTTTAAAAAATTCGTTTTTGTTTTTTTGAAAATTAATCTTTTAGTTGAAAATTCAACTGCGTCTTTAAAAATGACTTTTTTTTTAGAAAAATATTCTTCTTGTTTGCCAATTTATTTATTTTGATCAAAAATTAATATCTTTAGTTACAGAAGCAAAGGCTTTGTTAAAAATTTAAGTATTTTGTTAAAAATTTAAATACTCTGTTAAAATATTATCTACTTTGATAAAAATATTTTTCTTTTGTTAAAAATTAATTTTTTTGTTGAAAACTCGACTTTTTGGAAGAACCTTAATCTTCTTGTTTGAAAATTTATCTTCTTAGTTGAAAATTTACCTAATTTTTTAAAAATTCATTCATCTTATATTAAAAATTGATCGTTTCAGTTGATAATTCAATTATGTGTTTGAAAATATCCTTTTTTTCGTAGAAAAATATTCTTCTTGTTTGCAAATTCATTTATTTTTGTTAAAAATTCATTTCTCTCGTTGAAAATTCAACTACTTTGTTAAGAATATTTTTGTTGTAGTTAAAAATTAATTTTTGAGTTAAAAACTCGACTTTTTGGTTGAAATTTAACCTGATTTAAAAAAGTCGTTTTTTAAAGAAAAATATTCTTCTTGTTTGCCAATTTATTTATCTTGGTTAAAAATTCATTCCTGTGGTTACAGATTCAATAACTTTGTTAAACATTGAACTATTTTGTTAAAATTTTAACTACTTTAAAAATATATTTTTGTTGATAAAAATTAATTTTTTTGTGGAAAACTCGACTTTTTGGTTGAAAATTAATCTTCTCGTTTGAAAAATCTATTTCTTGGTTGAAATTTTACCTAATTTTTTTAAAATTCGTTTTTGTTATCTTGAAAACCGATCCTTTTAGTTGAAAATTCAACTATGTATTTAAAAATCTCCTTTTTTTAAGAAAAATATTCTTTGCGAATTCATTTATTTTGGTTAAAAAGTTATTTATTCGGTTGCAGATTCAATTACTTTATTAAACATTGAACTATTTAAAAAAAATTTTTAATAGTTTGTTAGAAGTTTAACTAATTAAAAAAAAATATTTTTGTTGATCAAATTTTTTTGTTGAAAACTTGACTTTTTCGTAGAAAATTAATTTTCTTTGAAAATTCACCTACTTGGTTGAAAGTTTCACTAATTTTTTTAATATTTGTTTTCCTTTTATTTTAATTGATCCTTTTAATTGATAATTCAACCACTAGTTTCAAAGTTGCCTTTTTTATAAAAATTATTCTTGTTTGCAAATTCATTTATTTCGGCTAAAAATTAATTTTTTTATTTAAAATTTAACTGCTTTATTAAGAATATTTTTGTTGTAGTTAAAAATTAATTTGTGAGTTAAAAACTCGACTTTTTTGTTGACAATTAATCTTTTTGTTTGAAAATTCATTTTTGGTTGAAAATTCAATTCTGTGTTTAAAAATTGCCTTTTATTTTAGAACATTTTTCTTTGCAAATTAATTTGTTTTTGTTAAAAATCAATTTCTTTTGTAGAAAATTTAACTACTTTGTTAAGAATATTTTTGTTGTTAAAAATTAATTTTTAAGTTAGTAAACTTTACTTTTTGGTTGAAATTTTACCTAATTTTTTACAAATTCGTTTTTTTTTCTTGAAAATTGATCTTTTTAGTTGAAAATTCAACTGCGTCTTTAAAAATGTCCTGTTTTTTAGAAAAATATTCTTGTTTGCAAATTCATTTAATTTGTTTAAAAGTTAATTTTGTTAATTAAAAATTTAACTACTTTCTTGAAAAACTTTTTGGTTTAAAATAAATTTTCCAGTTGAAAACTCGACCTTTTTGTAGAAAACTAATCTACTTGTTTCAAAATTTTTTCTTAGTTCAAAATTATTTTTTTAGCTGAAAAGTGAACTCTATGCCTAAAACTGCAACTATTTTATTAAAATATTAATTTTCTTGTTGAAAATTAATTTTGTTAGCAGAAAATTTAACTATTCCATTTTTGATTGAAATCTTTATTTGAAAATTTGTTTTGAGTAGAAAATTTAACTTTTTTAGTTGAAGATTCATTATTTTATTTGGCAATTCATCGCTTTTGTTGAAAACTGAACTATTTTGTCAAAAATTCGTTTTTTTGTATAGTATTTGGTTGAAAGACTACTTTTTTACAATGCATTTTTTTGGCTATAGATTTATTTTTTTAATTGAAAATTTGTGTAGTTTTTTGAAAAAATCTTCTTTTTTTTCAAAATTAAACTTTTTATTTAAAATTTGACTATTCAAGTTGAAACTTAAACTATTTTATTAAAAAAGAAAATTGTTTCAACTAATAGTATAACTATTGAATTTTTGTTTGAAATTAGTTTTAGCTAAAAATTCACGAATTTTGTTAAAAATTTGTCTTTTTTGATAAAAATTAATCTTCATGGTTGAAAATTTATTTTATTTTCAACTTGAAAATTCATCATTTAGATGGAAATTCATCGCTTTTGTTGAAAACTGAACTATTTTGTCAAAAATTCATTTTTTTTGTATAGTATTTAGTTGAAAGACTACTTTTTTACATTGCATTTTTTTGGCTATAGATTTATTTTTTTAATTGAAAATTTGTGTTTTTTTTTAAATCTTCTTTTTTTTCAAAATTAAACTTTTTATTTAAAATTTGACTATTCAACTTGAAACTTAAACTATTTTATTGAAAAAAAAAATTGTTTCAACTAATAGTATAACTATTCAATTTTTATTTGAAATTAGTTTTCGCTAAAAGTTCACGAATTTTGTTAAAAATTTGTCTTTTTTGATAAAAATTAATCTTCATGGTTGAAAATTGATTTTCTTTTCTAAAAATTAATTTATTCTACTTGAAGATTCATCATTTAGTTGGAAATTCATCGCTTTGGTTGAAAACTTATTTTTTTATTTTAAAATTCAACTGTGTGGTTGCAAGTCTGTACTTTTCATTAAAAAATTTATGTATTTTTCAAAAATGTATTTAATTCTCGCAAAACACGAACTTTCCCATTTCCGTAAAAAATACTTGCACCAAATAATTGTTGTGCCATCCAACCGTGAAAGGGCTCTAAAGATTCTTTGTATGATTTCTTCAAAGAAGCTACTAAATCTTCAGTGATGTTTCCAGTTTTGTAGTCTTGAATAATCTTCTCAAAAAATAATTGGATCATATGTAACCCCCTGGAATATTAATCAATAATTTATAAATCCATTTATTTAAAAAAAAATTTTATCATTTATATTTAGCTAAAATTTTACCTTCTTAACCACAACAAGGCTTCAGTTGCGGTTACACTTTCGCCGGCTATTTTTTCAGACAATATCATATCTTGCAACGTACAGTGACTCTCCTTATCCGAATTATACTTTGTGTTTAATTTCTGTAAGAGATTAGACACGATGACGATGTAGTTTATAATAAGATGCAATTTTCAGAATTTTTTACTCACGTCTATATTTTGTTGCATATCATACTTTACTGGCGCAAAGAGTTTTCCAAATTTTTCTGGAATTAAAATCAAATATTGAGTTACTTCTTTATTGTTTTTTTTTTCACTTTCGAAAGATTTTAAAAAGATATTCTTAAATTAAAATTTACAATAACTATAAAAGGTTTTAAAGGATTTCGAAAAATTTAAAATAATTTTAAAATATTTTAGGTTTTTTTTTTCTAAATCTACCAAGGAATTTTCAAGAACTGTAAAAAATTTCAGGGGATTTCAAGATATTTAAAAGGATTGTTAATATTTTAAGATATTTTCGAAAATTAAGAAAAAAATCAACGGATTTTAAAAGATTTTGAAGGATTTGAAATATTTAAGGATATTTTTTTTTAATTTCCAGAGTTTTAAAATGATTTTATTGTATTTTAAAAAATGCCAAAGAAATTTCAATATTTTTGAAAAGGTAAAAATTTTAAAGTTAGAAAGACTTTTAAATTAAACATTCACTAAAAATTAATTTCCATGAATTTCTAAATATTTTAAAGGATGTGAAATACTTAAGGATTTTTTTTTAATTTCAAGAGTTTTAAAATGATTTTATGGTATTTTAAAAAATGGCAAAGAATTTTCAATATTTTCGAAAATTTAAAAAGACTTTTAAATTAAACGATTTAAATTAAACGTCCACAAAAAATTAATTTTAATGAATCTTAAAGGATGTGAAATATTTAAAGATATTTTTCAAAATTCTAGAGTTTTAAAATGATTTTAAGGTATTTTAAAATATGTCAAAGAATTTTCAATATTTTTGAAAAGGTAAAAATTTTCAACTTAGAAAGACTTTTAAATGAAACATTTACTAAAAATTAATTTCAATGAATATCTAAAGATTTTAAAGAATGTGAAATAATTAAGGATATTTTTTTTAATTTCAAGAGTTTGAAAATAATTTTAAGGTATTTTAACAAATGCCAAAGAATTTTCAATATTTTCGAAAATTAAAAATAATTTTATTTAGAAAGAATTTTTTAAATTAAACAATTCAAATTAAACATTCACAAAGAATTAACTCCAATAAATTTTAAAGGATTTGAAATAGTTAAGGATATTTTTTTTATTTCAAGAGTTTTAAAATAATTTTAAGGTATTTTAAAAAATACGAAAGAATTTTTAATATTTTCGAAAATTTTTTATTTAGAAAGATTTTTAAAATTAAAAAATTTTAATTAAACATTCACAAAGAATTAATTTCAATGAATTTTAAAGGATTTGAAATATTGAAGGATAATTTTTTTTTTAATTTCAAGAGTTTTAAGATGATTTTATGGTATTTTAAAAAATGCCAAAGAAATTTCAATATTTTTGAAAAGGTAAAAATTTTAAAGTTAGAAAGACCTTTAAATTAAGCATTCACTAAACATTAATTTCAATGAATTTCTAAATATTTTAAAGGATGTGAAATATTTAAGGATTTTTTTTTTAATTTCAAGAGTTTTAAAATGATTTTATGGTATTTTAAAAAATGCCAAAGAAATTTCAATATTTTTGAAAAGGTAAAAATTTTAAAGTTGGAAAGACCTTTAAATTAAACATTCACTAAAAATTAATTTCAATGAATTTCTAAATATTTTAAAGGATGTGAAATATTTAAGGATATATTATTTTAATTTCAAGAGTTTTAAAATGATTTTAAGGTATTTTAAAAAATGACAAAGAATTTTCAATATTTTCGAAAATTTAAAAAGACTTTTAAATTAAACGATTTAAATTAAACGTCCACAAAAAATTAATTTTAATTTATCTTAAAGGATGTGAAATATTTAAAGATATTTTTTAAAATTCTAGAGTTTTAAAATGATTTTAAGGTATTTTAAAATATGTCAAAGAATTTTCAATATTTTTGAAAAGGTAAAAATTTTCAACTTAGAAAGACTTTTAAATGAAACATTTGCTAAAAATTAATTTCAATGAATATCTAAAGATTTTAAAGGATTTGAAATATTTAAGGATATTTTTTTAATTTCAAGAGTTTTAAAATTATTTTAAGGTATTTTAACAAATGCCAAAGAATTTTCAATATCTTCGAAAATTAAAAATAATTTTATTTAGAAAGATTTTTCAAATTAAACAATTTAAATTAAACATTCACAAAGAATTAACTCCAATAAATTTTAAAGGATTTGAAATATTTAAGGATATTTTTTTTATTTCAAGAGTTTTTAAATAATTTTAAGGTATTTTAAAAAATACGAAAGAATTTTTAATATTTTCGAAAATTTTTTATTTAGAAAGATTTTTAAAATTAAAAAATTTAAATTAAACATTCACAAAGAATTAATTTCAATGAATTTTAAAGGATTTGAACTATTGAAGGATATTTGTTTTTTTTTAATTTCAAGAGTTTAAAATGATTTTATGGTATTTTGAAAAATGCCAAATAATTTTCAATATTTTTGAAAATTTAAAAATTTTAAATTTAGAAAGACTTTTAAATTAAACAATTTAAATTAAACATTCACAAAAAATTAATTTCAATGAATTTTAAAAGATTTTATTTCAAAGGATTGGAAATATCTCAGGATATTTTTAATAGATTTCAATAATTAGAAGAGATTTCAAAGGCTTTTAAAAATTTTAGGGTATTTAAAAAAATTCTAAGGTATTTGCAATATTTTTGAGAAGTTAAAAATTTTTAAAATTTAAATTTGTAAATTTCAAATTAAAAAAAAAGTAGAATGATTTTCAAAACATTTTGAAGGATTTGAACTTTTTTGGGGTATTTTAAAATATTTCAATAATTTGAAATGATTTCAAAGGATTTTGAAGATTTTAAGGTATTTTAAAAAATTCCGAAAAATGTCAAAAGCTTTAAAAAGTTTCAAAGTATTTACAATATTTTAGGGTATTTTAAAAGATTTCCATGAATTTTTTATCGATTTTCAGAATGTGAAGTGATTCCACAGGATTTTAAAGATTTTAGTGTATTTTTAAAAAATTCCAAGGAATTTTCAAGAGCTTTAAAACAAATGTTTTAAGGTATTTTTAAAACTTTCAAGGAATTTTCAAAAGTTTTGAGGATTTTTTTTTTACTAATTAGAAAGGATTTTAATGCGTTTGAATGATTTTATGGTATTTTTAAAACGTTTAAGAAATTTTTTAAACTTATAAAAAAATCAAGAGATTTAAAAAAATTTTAAAGGTTTTGAAATATTTTCCGATATTTTCAATAATTTGAAATGATTCCAAGGGATTTTTAAGGATTTAGGGCATTTATAGAAATTTCCGAAAGTTTTTAAAAGCTTTAAAAAGTTTTAAAGAATTTTTAAAGATTTCCAAGGATTAGAAATATTTTAGGATATTTTAAAAGGTTTAAGGAATTTTCCATTTATCCCATAATTTAAAATGATTCCGAAAGACTGAAGATTTTTTTTAATTCCAAGGAATTTTCAAAAATTTAAAAGGATTTCCGAAAATTTGAAAGATTTTAGGGTATTCTTCAAACTTCTCAATAATTTTTAAGAGTTGAAAAAAATATCGAGGTATTTCAAAAGATTTGAAGAATTTTAAATAGTGTAGGGTATTTTTGAAAATTAAAAAAAAAGGATTTTAAAACATTTTCATTATTTTCGAGAAGTTAAAAATTTAAATTTAAAGAAAAAATTAAGATCAATGAATTTTAAAATATTTTAATGGAATAGATATATCTTCAGTAATTTTTAATAGATATCAATAATTAGAAGAGATTTAAAAGGCTTTTACAAATTTCAGGGTATTTAGAAAAATTCAAAGGAATTTTCAATATTTTCGAAAAAATTTTTTAATTTAACATTTTTTAAATAAAAAAATTAGTTTTAATAGGTTTCAACAAATTTTAAAGGATTTGAAATATCTTAGGGCGTTTAAAAAAAATCAATAATTCGAAAGGATTCCAAAGAATTTTAGGTATTTTTGAAAATTCTAAGGAAATTTCATAAG
>NC_046662.1:51502725-51514775 GCF_010883055.1 Belonocnema kinseyi | reverse complement strand
TTTCAGGTTACTTAAACAAATTCCCAGTAATTTTCGATAGGTTTTAAAAGTTTTAAAGAATTTCAAAATTTTTTCAAGAACTAGAAATATTTTAGCATATTTTCAAAAATTTAAGGAATTTTCAATTGATTTCAATAGTTAGAATTTTTAATGGTTAAAAACGTCCATGGACTAAAAAATCCACAAATCGTAGAAATCCACCAATGCCTTCGATCCGAAAATGTAGAAAAAATTTTATTTTTCATTATCAAAACCACGTTTTTTGTTAAATAAACAACCATAATTTTTTAAAAATGCATTTTTCTTCAAAATTTTGATCACAGAATTCGAAATTTCATACAATTTTAGATCGAATATGACTATTCTTAATTTTTTTAGGACCGTTTTCAAAAGTTTTAAAAAAATTCAAGACATTTTAAACTTTTTTTCAAGAATTTGAAAAATTTTTAAGGATTTTAAAAGATTTGATATTTTAGGATATGCAAAAATATTTCATAGAATTTTTCATTGTTTTCAATAATTTGAAGGGATTTTAAATATTTTTCGGAATTTTAAAAATAATTTCGGAATATGTAAAATAATTTTACAGGACCTGTAAGGTTTTAAGATATTGTAAATGATTCTTATAAAATTTCCGAGTATTTCAATGATTTTATGGGATTTTGAAAGCTCTTAAGATATTTTAATAAATATTCATGAATTTCAGGAAATTTCCAATTTCATAGAATTGCACGAGATTTTATAATCGATTTTAAATAATTTATTAAACATAATTCAGGGATTTCATAGGGTTTCAAAGATTTGTAAAGATTTAAAAATGTTTTTTGCAATATATTTAGAACTCACCCTGAATTCTTTTAAATTCTTTTAAATTCTCTTGATTGTTTTTAATCTCTTAAATTCGTTTGAATACACTTATTTCTGCGCAATTCAAGAGTTTTTTAAATTATATTTTTTTAGTTTTTATTTAATTCATCCTAAAATCAATTAAAACTTACTTTCTTAAATTAATTTTTTGCTTTTTTTAGTTGCTCCCAATTCCCTTGAAGTTTTTTTAATTCAATTTGAATTCTTGTAAATTCAAAAGAATACTATTCCTATTAAGGGGACAATAAATTTATTTTTCGTCCCGGAATTTTACAAATGTTTAGAAGAAATATCTGTCTAAGTTCGAATTTAACAGATTTAAAAAAATATAATTTGTTGAATTATTATTTTTTTCAATTAGGCTATTATTCAGTTTGAAATTCCGAATTGAGAAATATTTTACCTAAAAAAATTTCCATTATTATTTTTAAGCGTACATTTCTAATTTAAAAAATTTTAAAATGCTATCTTGAGGAGTTAAAATGTTGTCTTAAATATATAAACAATTAAAAATTAAAAGCATTTGAAGTTGTAAATATTTGATGAAATAAAGGTTTGTTTTATCAAGTGTCAATATAAATAAATAATTTTGTTAATTGATTGTATTTTAAGGATTAAAAAGTGAATAGTAATTCATAAACTATTTTCAAGTTAAAAATAAATTCATAATAGTACATTCGCAATGAAAGGCTTTTATCCAATTAAAAATATTGTTTTAGTATAAAATATTCTATTTTTAACTCGTCAAATTTGAAATTTTTTAATTAAGAAAAAAAATTAATATTTATCAATATTTGACTGTTCATTTAAGACAAATGAATAGAAACCAAATATTTAAAATAAGGAATTTGAAACTGAACAATTTGAATGTTATATTTAAAAAATGTTTAATTTCCAAGCGAAAGTGTTGAATTCTTACGTATAAATAACAATTGAACACTTATTATTTGTATAAAAAATTTTAAGGAATTTTAAGAGATATTTAGAAATTGTAAATGGATTCAAAATTAATTAAAAACTTTAAATCATTTCAAATAATTGGTAAATAGCCAAACTCTAATTTTACAACAAAATGTCGATTTTTGCATATAACAAACAATAAATTTATAAGCTTTTTAAGAATTGTAAAATGCTTCGAAAGAATGAAAACATTATTTTGAGTTTCCAAGGAAAATTGAAAATGATTTTTCATTTTTAAAAATTATTTTAAAAGAATAGTTAAAAAGGTTTTAAAAGATTTATAAAGTTTTAAAAAAAGCATCTGGAAGATTTAAAGGAAATATTTATTAAATTTGCAATATTTTCAAAAAATTATAGGAAAAATTCGATAAATATCTTTTAAAATCTTTCTTAATATTCTCAGAAAATAATTTCGTTTAAAGAAAAATCATTTTCAATTTTCCTAGGAATCTTAAGAAAGTGTTTTTATTTTTTTGAAGCCTTTCCCAATTCTTGAAAATCTTCGAAATTTTTTGTTCGAAATCTGCAAAAATCTATATTATGTTTTAATTTAGACTGAGGCTATCTATTAAAATTAAAAAATAAGTGTTTAATTGTTATTTATACCTACAGAATTTAAGGAAACTTTAACAAAATTGCAGGGTTTTCTACAAATTGTAGGAAACATTCAATGCATTTTTAAAGATATTTAGAAGTTCTAACAAAATTTCAAAAAAAAATTTGAAACAACTTCTATATTTCTCTAGATTTTTAAATAAAATTTGGAAGCTTTTCAAGGATGTTTAAAACTATTTTAAAAAATAATATAATTTTGAATATTTTAAAGTTCATTGATCGATTTTTGAATTTAGAGCATAGGAAATGATAACGTGGATTTATATTTTTGTAACTGAATCCGAATCTTATAATTCTACAATTAATCAAAGTTAAAAATTTTAAATTTGACAATTTAACTGCATTTAATTTAAAACTGTCCAATTAGAAATTATTTGAGCTTTTGAATATAAAATTTTTGAACTAAAAAACTTTTAAACTTTAATTTATTGGCTGTGTTTGCGATGAAAATAATTAATTAAAAATTTATAAATTAAATCTTAAAAGTGTTTGATTAAATTTCTAAAATATTAGGTCAATAGAAAAATTAGGGAATTTCGAAAAAGAAGTTTTGCGGCCATCCTGCTCTAGATTAAAATAATTAATCTTAGTTTTCGAAATAATTGGATTTTTAGGAATTAAAGTGGCCTTTCGCCTTTGGCCAATTTAATCATGCTTGAAAGTTTGCGGTTACTTTCTCACAGCTGTGAAACTTACCAATCAATCCTACAACTTGTTGAGATGCGGCAAGAAATTTTTCTGTGTTGATTTTCCCATTAGTCACTTCCGGAAAAGCGGTTCGATCTTGTTCCCGTTCCTGTTTTCGGGTTCTGTTGCTGATTGTCACCGACATTTTCGCATTCCTCATTCGACAGAAGCCAAATGAAAACTTTTACTGCCAACTTTGTTGACACTTAATCGAAATTTTGAGGAGCGATGCTCTACTGTCGTTATTTTTATTTTCCAAATTTAATACACATTAATTAGAATTTTTTCAAGATTTAATTGGTACGACTGAAAAATCCGGAAAAATAAAATTCCCGACATTATAAAATTTCCGAATTGTGAAATTCCCGAATTTAAACAATTTTTCATAAATATGTTTTATTGATTATAAATACAATTTTTTAAAGATTTAATTGGGACGACTGAAAAATCCCAAAAAATAAAATTCCCCAATAATAAAATTGCCGAAAAATAAAAATACCGATTTGGAAAATTCCCAAATATAAAATACACGAATAATAAAATTACCGAAAAATAAAAATACCGAATTGGAAAAATCCCCAAAAATAAAATTCCCGAATAATAAAATTGCCGAAAAATAAAAATACCGAATTGGAAAATTCCCGAAGAATAAAATTCTCGAATAATAAAATTCCCGAATAATTAAATTCACGACAGTTTATAATATTACAGAATAATAAAATTCTCGGCAGTTAATAATATTAACGAATTGGAAAATTCCCGAATAATGAAATTCCTGACAGAAAATTGACGAATATAAAATATCCGAATTGTAAAATTCCCGAATTTAAACAATTAGAATTATTTATAAATATGTTTTATTGATTCTAAATACAATAATGATTTTTTAATAATTATTTTTAATGCCTAAAATTTCAAAAATTAACGCTTGAATTTAAAATAACAATCATTCTGAATAAAATAATTTAAATAAAATTATTATTGTATTTATAATCAATAAATTATATTATAAAAAATTTTAATTGTTTAAGTTCGGGAATTAATTAATTCGGGAATTTCCCGATTCGCATATTTTGGAATTCGTTAATTTTCTATAGGGAATTTCATTATTGGGGAATTTTCCAATTCTTTAATGTTGGCACGACTGAAAAATCCTGAAAAATAAAATTCCCGACACTGTAAAATTCCCGTATTAGAAAATTCTCGATAAATCAAATTCGCGAATAATAAAATTGCCGAAAAATAAAAATACCGATTTTGAAAATTCCTAAATAATAAAATACACGAATAATAAAATTACCGAAAAATAAAAATACCGAATTGGAAAATTCCCGAATATTAAAGTTTCCGATAGTTTATAATATTACCAAATTGGAAAATTCCCGACAGAAAATTGCCGATTTATAAAATTTCCGAATTTGAAAATTCCCGAATTTAAACAATTAGAATTTTTTATAAATATGTTTTATTGATTCTAAATACAATAATGATTTTTTAATAATTATTTTTAATGCCTAAAATTTCAAAAATTAACGCTTGAATTTAAAATAACAATAATTCTGAATAAAATAATTTAAATAAAATCATTATTGTATTTATAATCAATAAATTATATCATAAAAAATTGTAATTGTTTAAGTTCGGGAATTAATTAATTCGGGAATTTTCCGATTCGGATATTTTGTAATTCGTTAATTTTCTATAGGGAATTTCATTATTGGGGAATTTTCCAATTCTTTAATGTTGGCACGACTGAAAAATCTCGAAAAATAAAATTCCCGTATTAGAAAATTCTCGATTAATCAAATTCGCGAATAATAAAATTGCCGAAAAATAAAAATACCGATTTTGAAAATTCCTAAATAATAAAATACACGAATAATAAAATTACCGAAAAATAAAAATACCGAATTGGAAAATTGCCGAAAAATAAAATACACCAATAATAAAATTGGTGATAAATAAAAATACCGAATTGGAAAATTCCCGAATATTAAAGTTTCCGATAGTTTATAATATTACCAAATTGGAAAATTCCCGACAGAAAATTGCCGATTTATAAAATTCCCGAATTTTAACACTTAGATTTTTTCATAAATATATTTTATTGATTACAAATGCAACAACAAAAAGCGTTCGCAAAAATAAAATTAAAAATTAATATATATATATCGAGTTTTCATTTGAAAAGCTTTGTAAGGTACGGAGAAAACGCACGTTTTTACAAATTTGGTAGGTGATACAAAATTTAATTCTCTTTTCAAAGAAAAAATTATTGTCTACATTTTTACGCTTTTTTTGAAATGTGCATAATATTTTGGAATAAAAAAAGTACAAAAAGCTTTCGCAAAAATGTAATTTGAAATTTTAAGTAAATATATATATATAATTAAAAGTTTGTCATAAGGACAACCGCAGGATTTCGCCGGGAGCGGGTGCTAATCTGAAAAATTGCACCCGCTTACAGCGAAATCGCGGTAAAATTTCAGCCACAACCACGTCTCACAACCGTGAGATAGGTGGTTACAGTCTGTAAAGGAATCAATACGACGATCCAGCAAAAGCCTCGTGGACCCTAAGAACACGGATTGACCCAAGGACAACCGCCTTCTGCATTTTTCCCGCAAGTGTTCTAGCATATTGTTGACACGCAGGGATGATTTTTAGGCCATTAGCAAGCTAGTCTCGCGTAGTCGACTAGCCTTACGTGGGCGTGGAGAGTCGTGACAGAACGCTCTTTTTATTTTGTCTATAGACAAAATATTTTTCCTCTTCTTTTTACTCACTCGAGATCCCCAGGGAAGACAGTCTGCAATTCCAGGTGCCAACTTGGTGGGGTGACGTCTCGCCTTTTAGTCTT
The DNA here is from genome assembly GCF_010883055.1 of Belonocnema kinseyi. Classification (NCBI taxonomy): domain Eukaryota; kingdom Metazoa; phylum Arthropoda; class Insecta; order Hymenoptera; family Cynipidae; genus Belonocnema; species Belonocnema kinseyi. The sequence continues at coordinate 51,508,786 of NC_046662.1, read as the reverse complement.
GTATTGTTTGCAAGACAAGGAATCACTACTGTGAGCGTATTTATTTCAGCTTAGTATGTGTTTTCCTGATTATTAAATTCCGTAGAATGGTTCTTATTGATACTTTATAAGAATGACGTATCAATCAAAAGTATTTTGGCATGGATCGCCAATTTATGTGACGTTTGAATGAAAAGTCACTTTATTTTAATGTTGTCCTGACACAGATTCGTGGACCTGGTCAGATAGTTTATTAATTGAAACACAAGTTGCAGCCGTAGCAGTCAAACAAGGAATGAATCGGTCTCCTAGGCCCTGCAGGGTCGGTCCCTGGAATCCAGAGTACAGGCGATATCCCATATCTTAGAAAGGGAGGGAGTGCTATCTCTTCTGAGCCTACGATACTATTCTATTTTAGGAAAAAGCGTTGGTACAGCTAGAATATTCTTTCTCATACGTTCCCGCTTTACAACTCTATCCTTAAACGGAAAACGGTATGTTTTCGAAACGTCGATGATCTGAGAAATATTACTAAAGGATTTTTCTACGTCAAAAATTCCAGTGTTTGAAGTATATCAATTATTCCCTACATCATTGTTATTAGATACAAACCTTGATTCGATAATCGACCTCTTAATTGTTAGGCAAACGCCTTAATATTTTTATAACTCAAAAATCTTAGTTAATTTGCAAATAGATGCTCAGTCAATACTGATTGATCTCAGAATGTCAGAACCTTTTACCAAATACTCTCCGAACTAATAAATTCTCTGGCGGGAAGATTAAAATGGCTTTAAAACGTTATTGATTATGAATATATTTAATCAATAAATATAAGGTAATAATTATTGTACACGAATTCTACGAATAATATAAGTTTATTGCGCCTTAGGAAACTTGTACTTGGGTATTTTATCCTTTTTTGACTACATTCAAACTTTCATCAAAGATATTGCTCAGTTTACCGTCCAAAGTAGATTTTGAAGTTAGGAACTTAAGAGTTTGGGCTATTGTTAGTAACGTAATGAGTCATGGCGCCAGTCGGACGCCATAAAAAAACGACCTTAGGACTTACAAACAGGAAACTGTCACTCATTAAGATTGACATTTTCCGATGATAAGAATTGGACTTTGGAACCTTTATCCTCGAAATTTCATTCATGTTAATTGACTAAATCAGCATGAGGAATAAAGTGACCTCATTTATGATTGGTCAGTCGGCACTAAAACTGAGTGAAATCAGCATTCCGATTGGTTAAATGCTAAAAGTAGGAATAAACCCCGCCCAAAACGAGATTATAAATAAAGATGCAGAGCACGAAAACGTCCGAATATTATATATCAGCCTGCGCTTTTTAAGCTTAAACCTGCGATTCTTTTATCTTCGTATATTTTTAAGTTTCGGACTTGGAGCATGTTTGAGAATCTGTGAGGTAACATAACCTCGCTTTTACCATTGAGGTGGGTGCGTTTTTATCGCTTAATATTCCCCTGTTTGTCTGTCATTATTTTAATGTCTATATCTCTCCTTATCATTAAGACCTGCGATGTTCAAAGGTCTCTTGTGCGCCTCTTTATTTTCTTTTTTGTATGCCTGAATTTTACTTTTATATCAAATTTAATACATATGTTATGTATGTACCTCGGCTTGGGATTGCTTATTCAGATGTTCAAAAATAAAGTACTAATTTTATTTATCATGATTAGTTTAATATTTGTTTCTTATTTTGCAAAAAATTTTATTCTTAGCTGCGCTAAAACGTGTCTCATTTTATTCATTTTGTACGACTAAAAAAAAACTACTCGTATCTATCTTTGTTTGAACACAAAATGGATTAATTGCATTTTCATTATTTTTTATACAGACAGCGACGTAAAAACTTTTTCCTCTGAATCACGGAGCCTCAAAACGTCGAAATTTGATGAAATCCGCGAAACTCAGTTTTCGCATAAAACTAATACCTTCTTATTATGCATGAAAATGTAAAAAACATTACTTAACCCACCTTCCTGTTCGAGGCGCTTTGCTTTAGCAAAGTAATATCTTATAATTAATTAGAATCTGGACGTAGTTGATCAGTAATTTACCAAAAAATGTTAAAACAGAAATTCCATTTCCAGCAACCAGAATCACAAAGAGATGACTGATCAGCACACTATCATTTTTAATCTTTTCTTCTCTCCAAGGAGCAGGAGATATTTCTTAATTTCAAAAGTAACTAAAGATAGTCTTGATCGGTTTGAAAAATATTAGATTCATTTGATAAATTCTGGAGAATTTCTCCGTTTTCTGATGGCAACCATGATTTCAGAATGTTCATGCTCATAAACGGTTTGATGTTTTTAGTGAGCAGATCCGACAAAATGTTAATCGTATCTTCTGTCTTTGTTAGTTCTTTGACCTCCATCAGAATCATGTAAAAAGTAGATGAGAAAATCCAAAATCCAATCAGGATAAAGGACAATGCAAGTTGATCAGAATGCCTTACTACATCTCTGGGTACTGGATGCCCCAGGAAAGTTTCTAAAATGTGAAGGGGAAGCCAAAATGTTTGTCAAATTTCAAAACGCGGAGAATTAGCCAGATCAAAATAACTAAGAAACAAGTTAGCACTCCTGTATGTAATAACGTGTTTCCGACAGTCAGGCACTGCACGTTCTTTAACAAAATTGGTACCACTGCGAAGTAATGAATTATTTCTGGTCTCAAAATAAATGTGGCAGAATGCTCTGCATGCCGTATTCCAAATATGGCATTATTCGTGATTACATTGATTTCTCCGTTTACAACCTTTCTTGTAAAGCCAGTTGTCTTACTTTTGTTGCAATTGTAGTCACCGTACTGTTCTTCTTTGGAGGCCACTTCTACAACTTTAAAATTCAATTTTTCAGACAAGATTTAGAGAATTACTGCCTCTGATTCTGAAACTTCAAGCAGATACTCAGAAAGATTGTATTATACCCGAATCATTGGTCGAATATCTAACGAAGCTGTTTTCATTTCGATGCCATTCAAATTCTGTAATTTAATCGGAATAATTGACGCTTTAGTCGAAAAATTCTAGTATATCTTTATGAAATATACTCTTATCTATAATTGCCAAAAAAGTTGATCTTTCATGTAAACTTAGACGTTCCCCTAAGGGTCTAATACATCATTACATTGCTACATAATTGATCTATTCGGACGAGGCAGCTCATACAATTGCGATTGAACTTCACTTCAGGTAAGCTCGTTAAATCTCCTAATTATACAGCGGCTACTTTCTTTATACCATGTGTATATGTGGATCATTTTATGTCTAAACCAATCATTTGTAATAAACAAGCGCTTTTATAAATACAAGCCAACTAATCTTTCTTCGTCATAATTTGTTCTTGGATCCCCTGATAACATGATTTTGGATGCCCACCTATCCATTCATATCTGATAGCAGAATCATCCTCTCGCCATGATCGCAATTGTTTATTACGTCATTTAGAGTATCCCAGAAGGTGTCTTTTACTTAAAACCTTTCAGGAAGTTTATCATTTCTTTTTTACATTTAAATAAACTGTGACTGACCTCTTCGAAGCATCGGAAGAGACTGAGTTTTATGTTTAGATATTTGATGCATGTGATATTAGATATTTCAGGTTAGGTGGGGAAAATCTAAAATTTCTGCATGCCGAGAGTCAGATATTGTCTTTTGCGTGATTAGTTCTAACAACTATCACTCTTTTGATAATCATTCCTCTGGATTCATCTGGATGTCTGGATTACTGGTACCCAGAGGAATATGTGAAAATGGAAAATCAATTTGAAGACAAGATAACTCTGTTGTCTAAGATGAAGCTAAATACGAATCAGAAGTTTTTAAGTAACATTTTTTTGTAGTTGCAATTTTGTCACCTCTAAAATGAACAGTTCGTGAGATTTACCCTTACTTATATATAATTTAAACTGTATGTTTCACAAAAGGCAACATATTATTAACCTATATATTTTTTAAATTGTAATTTAGTTGTTTTCTTTGTTTAATTAGGTTTCGATATCGTAAAAATTCGATTTAGTCTTTTTTATTTATATTTTGTTAGTAAATTTTTTGTGTCCAATTTTATTAATGTAAATTTTACCTCTGTAGACGTTTTCTAGGTTGGCCCTACTACAACAAGGTTTCTGGTCGGATCCTGACCGGGCTACCTCTGGCTGGGTTTCATTAACGTTAATCTAGTCCTAGTCAGGATAATTTGTTTGCGGAATTTACACATTTTTAAGAGCAGTAGCATTATCAAAGATGTGAGTATGGATGCTAGATGAATTATCATTTTAAAAGTATAATTTAGTGATTCATTAAATCAGCGAAACATAAAGCAGCTTTTTAAATTCTTAAAGAAACATTTAATTTTTTTGAATTATTTAACTTATTAAATACAACTTTTATCGATTATGCTATATGCAACAGGTAAAATGTTACAATTTTTATGAATTCCTCTCTTTTCAGACAATGTTTAGTATCTATGCTTTTAAATTTACCGCCATGTATGCCGCCTTCTGCGTCTGACGTCTGCATAGACACTCAGTGATTTTCGGTTTCGCACCTCAAATGAAGATGCACATTGTACTCACGTCGGGTCTTATTTTTGAAGTTCGCAAATAAAATCGAGGTCCGGAATTAAAATCAACCTTATTTCAATAATTAGTATAAAAACTGCACTTAGTGCGCGAATAATTATCTAAAATAAAACAATTGCTAGGAGATTCTATGATGCGTGATTGAAATTCTACTCCAATTTCCTCGCAAGGATTGGTCCATTTTATTTGAATTATAATGTTCACCGTATTCTTAATGATAAGCCTTCAAAGACAAAACAAGTTACTAATTTCTCGCCTGAAGCAATGTTCTCTCTGACGTTTTTAGCGGACTCCCGGCCAGTTTCGCCAAACAGCGTTCGGTTTCAACCGGGGCTATCTGGCTGGGCTCCGGCCAGATTTCTTTTTGGGTTGCCACGCGGGTATATCGGCCAAATAATTTTTATTATCAAGAGACTTTTTACTTCATGAAATCAAATGCTCGAATTTTATTTTTCATAAGCAGCGAAACATACCTATAATTAAGAACTCTTTTTAAAGAAATCGCAACGTTCACGACAAAAATATGAAAATTGATTTATTTTTTTCATCGAAAATGATTAAGTCTACATTAATGTTATGTAAGGGTTTTTTTATGTAGGTAAAAGTATAAATCTAGTCAAAGATAGGCAGAAACAATAAATGAATTTCGGTTGAACTTTTAAGCTTTTTTGCACCTTGGCGTCAATATTACTTTTTCTCGTCGAAAAACATGAATTAAAAAATGTCATGAAAAAATGTATTTAAATCAAACAGTTCTTTGAACGATGATTATCAATGTTGGAGTAAAATTTCTCAAGATCAACAATGGAAAATATATCCGTTCCTTTAAACAAATTATAATCTATTTTTTATTTTTGTCATTTTTTTATGTAAAAAACACTAATTAGAAGTATCAAAAATAAAAGGTGAGACTTCTATTACTCTAAAACTGCATTTTAAAGTTATGGATTGGGCCGTAGTATGGAAAGGACAAACAGAATAGTACAAGTCAAAAATACATGAAGATCGATATTCAATTAACATTTATAAATCAGTAAAGTTTTTTCATTGAAACAACTGATGAGGAAGTGCGAAAAATTTAAATTTAGAATTTAAGGATATTTTTTTTGGATAAAGAGATAAATTATTTTTAAATACTTTTACAGATAATCCTTGAATATAAGGTAGTGTTACATTTAAATTGATATTGTTGTGAGCTTATTTTCATTTATTTCATTCATTTATTTTAATACTAGTATTATAATTCCTATAAATGCTTTTAGCAATAGTGTCATTAATTAAATCATGCGGATAATTATTATGTATCAAAGTTATTTATAATATATTTAAATTTTCTTTTTTAAAGTCAATATCACTTAATTTAATACATCTGGCTAATAAACCTTTGAATAACCCAATTTGGTGACAAAATAAATTATGTGAATAAAAATTAAAATGTCTTCCAGGTACCTTATACCAATTTGTCCA
>NC_046662.1:51499301-51502625 GCF_010883055.1 Belonocnema kinseyi | reverse complement strand
CAGATTTACACCAGGAAGAATTTTTCGACTAAAGCGTCAATTTTTATAATTAAATTACATGACTTGAATGGCATTGAAATGAAAACAGCTTCATTAGATATTTGACCCATGGTTCGGGTGGAATACAACCTTTCTGGATATCCGCTTAAGGTTTCAGGACCAGACGCAGTACTTCTCAAAATTCTATCTCAGAAAATGAATTTCAAAGTTGTAGAAATGGCTTCCAAAGAAGAGTCGTTCGGCAACTACAATTACGACAAAAGTAAGACAACTGGCTTTACAAGAAAGGTTGTGAACGGAGAAATCAACCTTATTGCAAATAATGCAATGGCTAGCATACGATGTGTAGAGCAGTCAGTATTTGGCCATCACAGATACGTCATTTCATACAGGAATGCTAACTTGTTTCTTAGTAACCTTAATCTGGCTCATTTTGCACGTCTTGAAATTTGACAAAAGATTTTGGCTGCCCCTCCACATGTTACAAGCTTTTCTGGGACATCCAGTTCCCAGAGATGTAGTAAGGAATTCGGACCGGATTGCATTCATGTTTATTCTGACTGGATTTTGGATTTTCTCATCCACTTTTTACATGATCTTGATGGACATCAAAATAATAACAACGACAGAAGATACGGTTAACACTTTGTCGGATTTGCTCACTGAAAACATAAAGCCATTCATGGGAACGGACGTTTTAAAATTAAGGTTGCCATCCGAAAATGGTAAAGTCCTCCAAGCTTTGTTAAATGAATCCATGATTGTTCCAACCGATCAAGACTGTCTTCAGTTATTGCTGAAATCAAGGAATATTTCATGCTTCATGGATGAAAGATTAGCACGAATGTTTGTTTTACAAAATGTAGACGAAAATGGTAGGCCAGATTTTAAGATCCTCAAAGAAAGTTTGTTGGAGAATTTAAACACGATGGTATGCGAAACAAATTCGCCTTATATCCGTGAATTTGACAAAAAATTAAAAGAGATTGACCAATCGGGGGTTATGCATAGGTGGAGTCAAGAGCTGCTGCCAGATTTTAAGAGCAGTTCCACACTTTCCAGTGAAGAGAATGTGACTACGGATAGTATGCTCTTGAGTCATCTTCTTGCGATTCTGGTTGGAGAATACGGAATGTCAGTTGTTATGTTTCTTGCTGAATTATTGATTAACTACGTCGAAAATATGATTCATCGCAAGAGACTACTTTGCTAATGCATGCCGCCTAGAACAGGAAAGCATGGTAAGTAATGTTTTCGTTCTTGTAATTTAATATTCGTGAACATACATTGTATATTTTTGCCTTCCTCCACTCGTTAGCCAACAATTGAAATTAAGGGAAGTCACAACAGTCGCTTTTCTAGCAAAAAAGCCTTTTTGACATTATCGATTGTTACCAAAATAGTATTTAAAAAATGTAGAATTTCTGTCTTAAAAACGTATTGTAAGTTGTTTCGCTTATCGAGCGCCTGGTGGGCGCTGATATGAGAATGTTGCATTCAATACAATTCTAGAAATTTTACTGCATTCGTCTTTAGTATTAAAAAAACAGTTTCTGTCAAACGACATGCTTTAGGATCTCACCAACTTCATCGCATAGTATCTTTTCATGATTAGCAACATGAAATTAAAATTTTTTCGTAACGCCGAATTTATTTTTGTGATGAAGCAGATTTGAAAAGTTGTACCTAATTGATAATTAATGACGACCTTATAATGTTAATAAACTCTTGCGTTTGGTGGCGATAAACTTCCATATTTAAAAACGAAATTTTTACCTTTTTAGCATAATATTGAGAATAACCAACTTCTTCTTCTATTTTTTTACGATCACAAGATTGGAGTGCATGGTTCATGAGTAGTATCTTCTCTGAACTGTTACTCGATTTCTTAAACTTATATTTCATTTGTTCAAGAACTTCAACTTCAACTTTTATTTCTTAGACATTAGCGGTTAAGGAAAAGTAGTACCACCACTATTTCAGTTCATGTTTAGAAATAAATCTTAAATCTGATAAACACTACCCTTAATAATAATTATTATATTACAAAAATATATATGGTTCACATTCGCTTCAAGTTTTCAGCCCGAGGAGAGCAAAAAAGTAGAAAACCTTTCTCGAGCAAAGTCGTTTACAAACACTCGAGCTTGCTTGTAAATATTCTACATCATCTAGTGGATACATACCTATCCTTGGCATCAAAGCTACCCATAAACTGTAGGTGGATGAATTAGAAAAACAAAACCGAGAGAGGATCACGAATGCTCACCACTCCGAGCACTATCCACGATCTCCGTACTTAACATCCAAAAATAGACTTTTTAAGAATTAGCGCGTATGCGCCAGGCTTTTCTACAGTACTTTTTAAACATTTTCAGAAACGCATAAACCCAAAAAAATAAATAAAACTGGTTTCTTCTGTCGCATTCAGGTTGTTCAATATAACGAATTGTAGATTCATTCTGTCTTACGGTCCACATACAGAATAAAATAATTTGAGTCAAAAATTAAGTTTTAACACAATGTTTATTTTATTTAAAAACTCGATTCAAAATCCTCCTTACAGTTTTAGTGCACATGCGAACCTTTGCAAAGTTTTTTAAATCTAAATAAGCAATATTATGAAATTAGTGATAGTATAAATACAACGAACATAATTTCGAGGTTTAAATAAAATTTAATAAATACCGGAATCAAATTAGTATCCATTTCTTTAAAAAAACATTATTATCAATTTTTCATCTTTGCAATAGTCATTTTTTATAAAAGACACTAATTAGAAGTCTCAAAAATAAAAAGTGTGACTTCTATTACTATAAAACTACATTAATGTTGGATTACAATCCAACAGAGAATGACAAGTCAAGAATACATGAAGACCGATACGTAATGACCATCTATGAAACAGTAACGTGTTTTCATTGAAGCGACTGATAAGGAAGCGCGACAAATTTAAATTTAGAATTTAAAAATATTTTTTGTGGATAAAGAGATGAATTATTTTAAGAAACTTTGGTGAATTTGATTAAAGTTTAGAATTTCGGAATGTACATTAAAAGAAACATTAGAAAATTTATTCAGAAAAATAGATTCAATAATGTTTTCGGCAATTCTGTTTTTTAATATTCGGCCAGTTTCACTTATATATACTTTATTCTAACCTTTACATTTAATTTCATAAATACCACGAGATGAGTTTTAAATGCAATCCATGTCTTTCGCTTTCAATAAATAATTATCTAGAGCGTTTGTGGTTTTGAAATAAAAATGTATGTTAAACTTTTAAAAAGAATTCCTTAATCTTACAGATAAACATTAAATATT
>NC_046662.1:51490445-51499201 GCF_010883055.1 Belonocnema kinseyi | reverse complement strand
TTCCAGTATGTTTTTTAGAATTGTGCTATCATCTAGTATTGCAACGAATGTTGCTCTTTCATGTAAACTTTGACTTTCTCCTGTAGGTTTGATACTTTTTGGCAGCACTTGCAAAAAGTTAATAATTCTGCTTGGCACATTGCTAGTAAATACTTGTAAAATTGTGCTGAAACTTGAATCTTCGTGATGTTCAGTACTGTCGTCGATCAATATTATAGTTTCGGGAGTCCAAGAATCGATTTGTATTTGCTGACGAAACCCACCAAGCCATCTATAGTCTTCCAGAGCTTCTTGTACTTGCATAAAACAAATAAAAAAAAGGATAGTTTTAAAATGCAAATGAGCCATCTTGTTGCTATTCTATTGTTTTGTAGACAAATTGATGACCTGAAACACGTCCTCCACCTTTTTTGACGCAGAAAAACTGGTTTGAATAGAAATTCCGTGGAAAAAATGACCCTTCTCTTCCTTTTTGCAAATCAATAGGAATAAAAAAACATAAGAATTGTATGATTGTTAAGCGCGTACAAATTTTTATGAATACAGAGTAGTGGACATATAAACAAAGAAAATTACGTTACTGTCTTAACCTACTTTCTATATAAGCTGACTCCATTGACTTTGTGTTATTTGTTCTTTTTATTCACTTATTGCTCATTATACAGTTTCTCAGAAGTTCCGTAGGCATTTTGAACAGTTTAAAATTATAATTACTCTGATGAGCTCCCATTAACACATTTTCTTCAATGTCTCTTTGTTTTTTACGAGGCTTAAATTAGCTGCGGAATCTTATGGATACAATATAGTGCGCATATAATTATACAAAAATATTTCACTATACGTTAATCTATTCTCCATACGACCTGGGTTCTCTCAAAACTATTGTATAGATTACAGGTTTCACAACCCTTTTACTATCCCTGTGCGTTTCCCCTTTTACCAAATCATTTTAGAATTATTAGTAGACATTAAATATTTTTTCTTTGAATGTACATTCCATATGATATTTACTTAATGTAAATATTTATTAGGTTTTAAACAAACCTTCCTTTTCAAACTAATTATTCGTGGCTACCACTTTCTGCGTCTAATGAATTGAAAATCGAAGGCCCTGGATGGTTTCGTGCCAGAGATACGTTCATCAAAAATTCTAGTATGCTTTGGGGATTTGTGGTCTTCATGAGCATTCCAATAAATGTTATTATTTTGTGTGTATTTTGACTCTCTATTGAGGTTCATACACTACTTGGTGAGATTTGCAAAAAGTTAACAATTTTAGTTGGTACGTAGCAGTAACTCCTGGTAAAATTTTGCTGAACCTTGAATCTTGATGCTGATCTGTATAGTTGTCGATCAATAATATTGTTTCGTAAGTCCATGAATCAGGACTTTCGAAACCTGTTAGGAATTTTTAGTGAAGGTCACGCAGTACTAATGCTTTGATTTCACAGTTCTCAACTATGTCCTTTTGACATACAGCAAAAGTCAAAAAAAACAAAAACATTTTGAAGCATTTTAAAGATAAAAAAACTAAAATAAACATTTTGAGCCAAAAAACGAATTATATGTAAAAAGTCAAGAGAAGAAGAATGTTGCTTTTTGAAAGCCCTACAAGATTATAATAACAACTTTTTTAATTTGGTCGAAAAACTGAACATTCCAAATTTGATCGTACCAAAAATGATTAAAAATCCAAAAATTCCATTTTTTGGTCAAACTATGCAAGATACGAAAAAAATTAATGAAATGATAATAAACTATTTAAATGATACATGTTTCAGCGCAGCTTAGAATGCAATTTTAAGCAAAATAAGGAACAAGCATCAAAAGCATACAAAATTACAGTTGTCGGTCCGTTGACCTTTGATTTTAAAAGCTCTGTGCACGAATGTTCGAGAAATGCAAAGACCAAGTGCGGACTGTGATTGATATCAGTCGCGTGCTATAGGTGCACCCAAACTCTCGAGCTAAGCTCTTTTAATGAAGGAGAATTCACAATCACAAAAGTACAGTGGTGGATGTTTTGAGTCTTAATTCTAAAAGGTTTGCACAATAATGTGCGAAAATATAAAGACCGAGCGCGTAGCGCTAGGTAAATACATAATCGAGCGCGAAGTGCGAGATATATATATATAGTACGTCATCGAGCATGAAGCGCGAGAACCAACAGTTGCACGCCCTAGGCACGCTCAAACTAGCGAGGAACATTTGAGAATGGAGAAATGAAAACTCTAAGTGTTACGAATTTTTATAATCCTTCGCGCACGTTGCAGCGAGCGTGCTAACGAGCACGCTTCGACGACGTCGCGTGGTACTTTACAGATTCAGATTACTTCTTGACAATGTACATTATAAGTCACAATTTTCATTTGTTCATGATGGATTTATAAATGCGTATTTTGGGTACAAAAATATTTTTTTCTATTTAAAAGTTCTTTTACAATGAGTAATTAAAAACAAATGATTTTTCAGGATTATATGAAATGACTATGAAAAGAATGTATCGAAGAGCAAATTTATAAATGATGTTAAAAGAGCAAATTGCGACATCATTATATCTTTAAAAGTGGGCTATCAAAAAATTTTCTTTGCGAATTATGTCAGTAGTATACAGAGATACAAAAGAGTATGTTGAAGCAGAAAACGTTCTCAAAAGTCGTTTTGAAAAGTGCCAACGATCCCCGGCACACACTAATTGCATTCAGTTTCGCCAGAAAAGAATAGCAATCAAAAGTAACAAAATATTCTTTCTTATAAATTGGAAAATTGTAAGCTTTTTAATACTGAAGAATCTGTAAAGTATCACGCGACGTCGTAGAAGTGTCCTCGCCAGCTCACTCGCTGCAACGTGCGTGACGGATTATAAAAATTCTCAACCCTTAGAATTTTTATTTCTCGATTCTTAAATTTTTCTGGCATGTATAAGAATATTGAACAAAAATTTTGAGGTGAAAAAACAGGAAGAAACGTTTCAAGTTTAAAATAAATAACATTATTTATAAAAACGTACTATATTGTCATGAAAAAACACGACAGGAGGCATGTTATACTATGAATGTTGAATCATAGATTCTTCTTTATGTCTTATGGTCCACATAAACTAAAAATAAGAACTCCTCTCTCAATCCTTAACGTTTCGATATAATGCGTACCTTTTTCAAAAGGTTTTAACCAATTTTTTTCATAAGTCGAATGTCAAAAAACAATAAATGAGGTTATACTAACGTTTTACAAAATAAATGAGACTTTAATAGATTAAGGACTACATTTTGATCCTTTAACGACCAATGCTGCAGCTAAGCAACATTCGCTATTTTCAATTTTTCTAATTTTTAGGTATTGGGCTTAGAACTCCCCAAAATCAATTCCCGCATTTTATCAAAGTGGAATGTTTTGCATCTCATAAGGTGGTTTTGAGCTATAGTATACTCAATAGAAAGCGAGAAATATATAAAAATTGAACACAAATGTTTAGCAAAAATGTATGAGAAAACAACCATACATCGTTCCTGAATTCTTTCAGAATTTTTATTTAACGGGATCAAGGCTCGGTCCTTAGAGGGTAAAAGAATTTGAAAAAAGTAAACTTTATCGTAGGTTAGGAAGGAGAATCAGAAATTGACAGTTTATAAATACCTGCAAACAGTGTACGTAATAAACGTTGACGAAACAATTAACGAGTTATCATTGAAACTTCTGATGAGGAAGCGCGAAAATAAGTTTAAATTTGAAAGTAAAACATTTTATAACAAGAAAAATGTCATTATTTTATAATACTTTGATTAATTTTATAATATTTAGAATTTCTGTGTGTAAATTAACTGAAATCTTTCACAATTTGTTTATAAAAATAGACTCAATAATACGTCGTTGATACGTACTTTTTTCTGTCGCTAATATTTTAATATTTTTTAAATCAAAATCAAAGTAATGAATAAAAATCAAAGAGTGTTGTGACAATCCTGTGTTTAAATTCCCAAATTCACAATTTCTTTTGTGCTCAAAAATTTTGGTTTTTAATCACCGGTCAGTTTCACCTATATAAGCATTATTGCAACATTTACAATTAATTATATAAATTAAACCAGATAAATTTTTAATGGAATCTCTTTCTTCTTCAACAAATAATTATCTAAAGTATTTGTTTTTTTTTTAAATAAAAGTTAATAATAAATTTTTTAAGTGAATTCCTTAATCGTGAATTCGTTAATCGTGAATTCCTTAATCATTTTTTTTCAATATCTTGTAAGACTAATTCTAAAACAACTGGAGACAAGGGTGAACCTATAAGACAACCCGAAATTTGTTTATAAAATTTCTTATTAAAGAAGAACACAGTACCATTAACAATCGGTCTCGTAGCTATCAGAAATTCATTTTTTGTTATATTTGTTAAATTATGATTTAAATTAAGTTGTTCTTCAATTCCTGATGATGTCGCGGATGTTCTAGCTTCAGGTAACAAATTTGGAGTGCCTTCAAATGTCAACAAAATTCCTATCAATAGTTTGGTTGCAAATATTGAAAATTCGATTAAAATTATTGAAGAAGATTTAAAAATTAATATTCGAAAAACTATCACTTAAATAGTCTCAAATAAAAATAAAAATAATAAATTTGAAAATTTACAAAAATCCGTTCAGTTAGTTGACATTTTTCACAATAATCACAACATTTAATTTTTGCGAAGGCTGATAAAAGTAACTTAACTGTTGCAGCAAATAGAGATGGTTATAATAAACTAGTTGAAAATATTCTTAAAAATGCATACTGTTTAAAAACTCACAACAGTGTCGTAGCAAAAGCTATGCCCTCCCTAAAGTTCACAAGCCTAATTTAAGTTAGAGATTAATTGTTTCTACTGTTGGTTCTCCAACTTATAATTTATCGAAATACATTTCAAATATTCTAAAGCCAGTTTCTATTAATACTATACTATACTCAATAGTTTCTTTAGATGTTGTGTCCATGTTTGAAAGCACCCCACTAGATCTTGCTTCAGATTGCATTGAAGAACAACTTAATTTGAATAATAATTTAACAAAAATAACAGAAAATGAATTTCTAATAGCTACGAGAACGATTTTTAATGGTACTGTGTTCTCCTTTAACATGAAATTTTATAAACAAATTTCGGGTTGTCCTATAGGTTAACCCTTGTCTCCAGTTGTTTTGGATTTAGTCTTACAAGATATTGAAAAAAGAGCTTCAGAAATAGTAGATTTTGCACCTATTCTGTACAAACGTTATGTTGATGACATTTTAGCTATTGTTCCTACCAATAAGATTGTAATTTTTTTAAATGCATTTAACAGTATTGAAGATTGTATCAATTTCACGCATAAATGCGAAATTAAGAACGTTACAAACTATCTTGATCTGCAAATTATAGAAACTCCAAATGGTGATTTATTTACAAATTGGTACATAAAACTTTCTTGGTCCGGTAGATACTTAAACTATAATTGACATAATTTATTTTGTCACAAAATTGGTTTAATTAAAGATTTAGTAGATAGATGTGTTAAATTACGTGATCTCCAATTTAGAAAATAAAATTCAAATGAACTAAAAACAACTTTAGTACATAATGACTATCCGCTTAAGTTAGTAAACTACATAATTACAGAGCGTATTCATGAGGTTTACGATAACAGTAATGGAAAAAACAAATGGAGTGACACCCACAATAGATTTAATTTTGAATGTTACTTTATCTTATATTCAGGGTCTATCTGAACGGTTAAGGAATTCACTTAAAAATTTAATGTTAAAGTTTATTTTAAAACACACAAATACTTTAGATAACTATTTGTTGAAGAAGAAGCTAGAGAGAAAAACACGTTTTAACGACGTATTATTGAGTCTATTTTTATAAACAAACTTCCAAATAATTCAGTTAATTTACAGACTGAAATTCTAAATATTAATAAAATTCATCAAAGTATTATAAAATAATGTCATTTGCTTCGTTAAAAACATTTCTTATTTTCAAATTTAAACTTATTTTCGCGCTACCTCATCAGAAGTTTCAATGAAAACTCGTCCATTGTTTTGTCAACGTTTATTACGTACATTGTCTGCAGGTATTTTTAAACTGCAATTTCTGTTCGTCTTTCCTGGCCTACGATAAAGTATACTTTGTTAAATTGTTTAAAATGTAGTCCTTAATCGACTAAGGTCTCATTTATTTTTTGAAACTTTAATATAACCTTATTTATTATTTTTTGACATTTGACTTATGAAAAAATAAGAATTGACTTAAAAATTTTTTAATTACATACTTTCGTATTTTGTTTTTACTCTACGACATTAATCTGATATTTTTGACACATTTAAACTTCGCAAATTCAGGTAAATTTATATTAAGTTACGTAATTATTTATCATGATTTTTTCTGCCTAATATCACTAATTGTAAAAATTTAATTATTCAGGTTAAAACCTTTTGAAATAGGTGCGCATTGTACCGAAACGTTAAGGATTGAGAGAGGAGTTTTTATTTAAATAAACTTTGAGTTCGAAAAAATGGTTTTTGGCTCAATTTTATTTTAATTTTATGTGGACCGTAAGACACATAGAAGAATCTATGATTCAACATTCTTGATTTGAAACAGTTTATTCAAATCAAAGAATTCTTCAAACGATGATTATCAATATAGCGAATTAGAAATTTATTCTGTCTTACGGTCCACATACAAAATAAAATAATTTGAATCAAAAATTAATTTTTAACTCAATGTTTATTTTAAAGAAAAAAAACTCTTTTCAAAATCCTCCTTACAGTTTTGTTGCTCATGCGTACGTTTATCATAGGTCTTCACATCCACTTTACAATATTTTAAAATTAGTGATCGTATGAATGTAAAGAACATAATTTCGAGGTTAACATAAGATCTAAGTGAATACCTGAATCAGGTTACATTTTTTGAAAGAATTCCTTTATCTTTCAGATAAACCTTGAATATAAGGTAATGTAACTTTTAAATTAATATCGTTGTGAGCATCTTTCCATTTATTTTATTTATTTTAATACTATTCTTATAAATCTCAGGAATGCGTTAAGCAATAGTGTCATTAATTAAATCATGCGGATCATTATTATGTATCCAAATTTGTTCTTGATATATTTAAATTTTATTTACTAAATTTAATATCATTTAATGTAATTAAAATTTAAATATATTGTATTAAGTGGATTTAATGAAAGATTCTTACATCAGCACCCACCCGGCGCTCCAGCAGCTAAACACCGCAAGATACGTGAGAGGCGCCCGCTCTTGTAAACGTCTATTTCTTCAAAAGGCAAAGTGTCTTGATTTTGTTTAAAGCGGGGTTCTTAAAGGGAAAGAATTCAACATTTTAAAAGACTATGTTGATAAAAATCGATGATGTCAAAAAGGCTTTTTTGCTAGAAAAGCAACTGCTGTGAATTCCCCTATTTACCCCGCTTTCCTGTTCTAGGCGCTTCCATTAGCAAAGTAGTATCTTCTGATGAATCAGATTTTCGAACCAGTTAATCAGTAATTCACCAAGAAACAAAATAACTGAAATTCCATATCCTGCAACTAGAATCACAAGAAGATGACTCAACAGCATACTATCCGTAGTCATATTCTCTTCAGTGGAAAGTATGGAACTTCTCATCAAATCTGGTGGCAGCTCTTGACGCCACCTATGCATAACCCCTGATTGGTCAATCTCTTTTAATTTTTTGTCAAATTCACGGATATAAGGGGAATTTTTTTCGCATATCATCGTATTTAAATTCTCCAACAAACTTTCTTTCAGGGTCTTAAAAACTGGCCTACCATTTTCGTCTACATTCTGTAAAACAAATATTCGAGCTAATCTTTCATCCATGAAGCATGAAATATTCCTTAATTTCAGCATTAACTGAAGACATTCTCGATCGGTTGGAACAATCTTAGATTCATTTAACAAAGCCTGGAGAACTTTACCGTTTTCGGATGGCAACCTTAATTTTAAAACGTCCGTTCCCATGAATGGTTTTATGTTTTCAGTGAGCAAATCCGACAAAGTGT
The DNA here is from genome assembly GCF_010883055.1 of Belonocnema kinseyi. Lineage (NCBI taxonomy): Eukaryota > Metazoa > Arthropoda > Insecta > Hymenoptera > Cynipidae > Belonocnema > Belonocnema kinseyi. Next base: position 51,491,157 of record NC_046662.1, on the reverse strand, counting down.
TAACCGTATCTTCTGTCGTTGTTATTATTTTTATATCCATCAAGATCATGTAAAAGGTGGATGAGAATATACAAAATCCAGTCAGAATAAATATCAATGCAATCCGGTCCGAATTCCTTACTACATCTCTGGGAATTGGATATCCCAGCAAAGCTTGTAACATGTGGAGCGGAAGCCAAAATTTTTTGTCAAATTTCAAGACGCGCAAAATGAGCCAGATTAAAGTTACTGAGAAACAAGTAAGCATTCCTGTATGAAATGATGTATCTGTGATGGTCAAATATTGAACCTTCTTTGAAAAAATTGGTACAACTGCCAAGAAACGTATGATTTCTGACCTAAAAATTAATGTAAAGGAATGCTCTACACATCGTATGCCAGCCATTATATTATTTGCAATAAGGTTGATTTCTCCGTTTGTAATCTTTCTTGTAAAGCCTGTTGTCTTACTTTTGTCGCAATTGTAGTAGCCGAAGGATTCTTCTTTGAAGGCCATTTCTACAACTTTGAAATTCATTTTCTGAGATAGAATTTTGAGAATTACTGCGTCTGGTCCTGAAACCTTAAGCGGATATCCAGAAAGGTTGTATTCCACCCGAACCTGGGGTCGAATATCTAATGAAGCTGTTTTCATTTCAATGCCATTCAAGTCATGTAATTTAATTATAAAAATTGACGCTTTAGTCGAAAAATTCTTCCTGGTGTAAATCTG
>NC_046662.1:51461291-51490345 GCF_010883055.1 Belonocnema kinseyi | reverse complement strand
TTCCAGTATGTTTTTTAGAATTGTGCTATCATCTAGTATTGCAACGAATGTTGCTCTTTCATGTAAACTTTGACTTTCTCCTGTAGGTTTGATACTTTTTGGTGGCACTTGCAAAAAGTTAATAATTCTGCTTGGTACATTGCTAGTAAATACTTGTAAAATTGTGCTGAAACTTGAATCTTCGTTATGATCAGTACTGTCGTCGATCAATATTATAGTTTCGGGAGTCCAAGAATCGGTTTGTATTTGCTGACGAAACCCACCAAGCCATCTAGAGTCTTTCAGAGCTTCTTGTACTTGCATAAAGCAAATAAAAAAAAGGATAGTTTTAAAATGCAAATAAGCCATCTTGTTGCTATTCTATCGTTTTTTTAAGAAATTGATGCCTTGAAATATGTCCTCCACCTTCTTTGGACGCAGAAGAACTGGTTTGAATAAAAATTCCGTGGCAAAAAGGACCCTTCTCTTCCTTTTTGAAAATCAATAAAAATAAAAAGCATAAGAATTGTATAATTGTTAAGCGGGTAAAAATTTTTATGGGTGCAAAGTACTGGGCATATAAACAGAGAAAATTACGTTACTGTATTAACCTATTTTCTATATGAGCTGACCCCATTGACTTTGTATTATTTTTTTTTTCTATTCACTTATTGCTCATTATAAAGTATCTTATGAATTCTTTAGGCATTTTGAACAGTTTAAAATGATATTTACTCTGATAAGCGCCCATAAACACATTTTCTGTAATGTTTCTTTGTTTTTTACAAAGCGTAAATCAGCTGCAAATTCTTATAATTATTACTAGATATTAAATATTTTACCGCGTGAAAAAAGTTTGCATGGCTCAAGCATGGCAAGACACTTGGAAATATCTGACTGAAGCATGGTTTACGGCTGAATATCAGCATGGCGCAAGCCTCGCTACTGTCCGTTTTCCATGAATAGGACACGTCAAACACAAATTAATATTCTTAATAACATGTAAGTGTCAGAGAAAATTAGCCTGAGTTAAAAATTAAAATATTAGGTTTGCCAATAGCCGACACGTCTCTGAATGGTAAGTTCTCTACCTGGTTGCACCGGTTCGTGCACCGGGCACTGTAGCATATATTCTACGAGAACTTTTTAAGAATTTAAATTGTGCCAACTGCCAAAATAACTACCATTAGTAAGTCGACGATCCGTGTGAATTTACTCGCGCACTAGGTAGCTTAGCATGTATTCTACGAGAATTTTTTCAAAATAAATATTGTTTAAACAGCCAAATTACTAAAAATTGTGTGTCGACGACCCGGGTGCAACAGGTCGAGCACCAGGTAGCGTTATACGTATTCTACGAGAACTTTTTAAAAATTTAAATTTTGAGAATAATGAAAACAATTCCAAATGGTCAGTTGGCGACCCGGGTGCACCAGGTCGCGCCCCAGGTATTTTATCACGTATTCTACGAGAACTTTTTCAAAATCGAGATTGTTTCAACAGCCAAAATTACTAAAAATTGTGTGTCGACGACCCGGGTGCACCAGGTTGCGCCCCAGGTAGCTTAGTACGTATGCTACGAGAACTGTTTCGAAATTTAGATAGTTTCAACAGCTAAAATTACTAAAAAATGTGTGTCGACGATCCGGGTGCACCAGATCGAGCACCAGGCAGTATAATACGTATTCTGCGAGAACTCTTTAAAAATTTAAATTTTGTGAATAATGAAAACAATTCCAAATGGTGAGTCGGCGACCTGGGTGAACCAGGTCGCAACTCAGGTAGTTTAAGACGTATTCTACGAGACATTTTTCAAAAGTTAGATTATTCCAACAGCCAAAATGACTTAAAATTAGAGTCGAGCTGGGGCGTGACCTGGTGCACCCTGGTCGTTCACTAACCATTTCAGATTTTTTTCATTATTCACAAACTATAAATTTGTCAAATGTTTTCGTAGAATAGTATTAAATTACCTTCTGCTTGACCTGCTGTACCCGTATCATCGACTCACAATTTTAAGTCATTTTGGCTGTTAAATTAATTTAAATTTAGAAAATTTTTTTGTAGAATACGTTCTAAGATACCTGGGGCGCGACCTGGTGCACCCAGGTCTTCGACTGACAATTTAGAACTGTTCTCATTATGCAGAAAGTATAAATTTTTAAAATGCTCGCGTCGAATACGTATTCGACTACATGGTGTTCGACCTAGTGCACCCGGATCGTCGAATCATAATTTTTAGTTATTTCGGCTACTGAAACAATCTAAAATTTGAAAAAGATCTCGTAGAATACGTGCTAAGACACCTGGAGTGCGACCTTTTGCACCCGGGTCGCCGACTCACCATTTGTAATTGTTTTCATCATTCACCAAATTTAAATTTGTGAAAAGTTCTCGTAAAATAGTATTAAACTACCATTTGCTCGACCTGGTGCACCCGGATCGTTGACTCACAATTTTTAGTTATTTGGGCTACTAAAAAAATCTAAATTTTTAAAAAGTTCTCGTAGAATACGTGCTAAGATACCTGGAGTGCGACCTGGTGCACCCGGGTCGCCGACTCACCATTTGGAATTGTTTTCATCATTCACCAAATTTAAATTTGTGAAAAGTTCTCAAAAATAGTATTAAACTACCTTTTGCTCGACCTGGTGCACCCGGATCGTTGACTCACAATTTTTATTTATTTGGGCTACTAAAACAATCTAAATTTATAAAAAGTTCTCGTAGAATACGTGCTAAGTCACCTGGAGTGCGACCTTTTGCACCCGGGTCGTCGACTCACCATTTGGAATTGTTTTCATCATTCACCAAATTTAAATTTGTGAAAAGTTCTCAAAAATAGTATTAAACTACCTTTTGCTCGACCTGGTGCACCCGGATCGTTGACTCACAATTTTTAGTTATTTGGGCTACGGAAAGAATCTAAATTTATAAAAAGTTCTCGTAGAATACGTGCTAAGATACCTGGAGTGCGACCTGGTACACCCGGGTCGTCGACTCACCATTTGGAATAGTTTTCATCATTCACCAAATTTAAATTTGTGAAAAGTTCTCGTAAAATAGTATTAAAGTACCTTTTGCTCGACCTGGTGCACCCGGATCGTTGACTCACAATTTTTAGTTATTTTGGCTACTTAAACAATCTAAATTTTTAAAAAGTTCTCGTAGCATACGTGCTAAGATACCTGGAGTGCGACCTGGTGCACCCGGGTCGTCGACTCACCATTTGGAATAGTTTTCATCATTCACCAAATTTAAATTTGTGAAAAGTTCTCGTAAAATAGTATTAAACTACCTTTTGCTCGACCTGGTGCACCCGGAACGTTGACTCACAATTTTTAGTTATTTTGGCTACTAAAACAATCTAAATTTTTAAAAAGTTCTTGTAGAATACGTGCTAAGATACCTGCGATGCGACCTGGTGAACCCGGGTCGTCGACTCACCATTTGGAATAGTTTTCATCATTCACAAAATTTAAATGTTTTAAGAGTTCTCGTAGAGTACGTATTGTACTACCTGGTGCTCAATCTGGTGCATCCGGATCGTCGACTCACTAATGGTAGTTATTTTGGCAATTGGCACAATTAGAATTTTCTTAAGTTCTCGTAGAATACGTGCTAAACTACCTGGTGTGCGACCCAGTGCACCCGGGTAATAAGCCTACCATTTAGAGAACTATCGGCTTTTGGCAAACCTAAGATTTTCATTTTTAATGCAAGCTCATTTTCTCTGACACTTACACGTTCTTAAGAATATTTATTTGTGGTTAGCGTGTCCTAAGCATGGGAACGGACAGGATCAAGGCTTTCGCCATGCTGCCATTCAGCCGTGACCCATGCTTTAGCCAGATATTTCCAAGTGTCTTCCCATGCTTGAGCCATGCAAACTTTTTTCATACGGGTTTCTTTTAAATATATATTCCATATGATATTACTTAATGTTAATATTTATTAGGATTTAAACAAACCTTCTTTTTCGAAGTAATTATTCTTGGCTACCACTTTCTGCGTCTAATAAAGTGAAAATCGAAGTTCTTGGATGGCTTTTTGCCAGAGATACGTTTATCAAAAATTCCAGTATGCTTTCGGGATTTGTGGTTTTCACGAGCATTCAAATAAGTGTTATTATTTTGTGTGAATTGTAACTCTCTATTGAGGTTCGTACCCTACTAGGTGACATTTGCAAAAATTTAACAATTCTGGTTTTATACGTATCAGCAATTCCTCGTAAAATTTTGCTAAACCTTGAATCTTGATGCTGATCTGTACAGTTGTCGATCAAGAATATTATTTCCTTAGTCCACGATTCTGCCCTGATTTGCTGAAAAAGTCCATTAAGCCACCTGAAATTTCCGGAAGCTCCTGGAACTTTCAAATAGAAAATAAAGAAGATGATACTTTTGAATTGAAAATGAGCAATCTTGTTTTTTAGATAGCTTCCTAAAACAAAATACTGATGCCTTTTAACACGTCTTTCACCTTTCAATGACACATAGGAACTGTTCTGTCAAAAAAGTCTTAGCACCGATGATAGTATTTCTTTTCTAATATACTTTACAGATGTGTAAGATAAGATGTAATTCACTTTTGTCTTATTCAATAGTTTTTCTTGTTCACTTATTCAAAATTGTTCAGTTTCTTTAGAATATTTAGGTCATTTATAGTTATTTGCTGTTGCTCTGACTGTCGAAATGAGAACGCAATTACAATTTTTTGGAATTATTTTTTAGGAAATATTTATTTTTATTATCTCGGTGTTAACAAAAATTCTCTAAAATATGTCAGCAAAGTGAGGGCTGATCTTAGGAATAGATTAAGCATAGTATTGTCGGGTGATATATCCAGACCATCGAATTTATTTATTTTAACTGTGATGACGGTTTTTGGTAAGTAGCAAACTCAAAAACTTATTTATATTGTAAGATGTGGTAGTAGGTACAATTAAAAGCCACTACAGGCATTTTTAAAGTTTGAAAATTTGTGAAAATCAATATGGGAATTACACAAAAATAGAATATACACACAAGGATAATTTATTAAAGATTTTAATAACCATACTGAACTAAACGTTAAAAGTCATAGACAAGTTATATTCAATAAAAATGACAAAAATGTTTTTAAAAACTATCATTGGCCACTAGAGCATATTGATCAGCCTAAGCCAACGATTGTATCATTGGGTAATGAAATGTGGTGAAATAAAGTCAAAAATAATTCATCATAAGATAATTTTTTATTATGAACTTAACTTATTTTAAATTTAATGGATCTTTTGTTGGGCAAAAGTTTGGTACTCCCATTGGTTCAGTAATTTCCCGGATTCTAGGGAAAATTGTTATTGAGGAATTGAAGGTCTTTGCTTTCAAAAAGTTAGATTTTTCTTTTCCTTTTTAAGAGAAACCATTCGATCGCCTTACCGTACTTTTAGTGATAATATTATCGCAATATTTAGCGATTAGAAAAATAGCGCATCTGATGGAAAACCTCGCGAAAACGTCAAGTGTGTCCTTATTTTAAGGAATTCATTTTGCAATAAATAGGTTTGAAGGAAACGAAATTCTCCTAGCGGACGAATCGTAATCATTTTCGTAAGTATAGTCTGGTATTATTTTCCTCACCATTGGTCAATTACCGCTCATCATGATCATAAACCTGTCATTCTGTTAAGCGATTTGTGAGCATTTATTGTCTTCCGCTCAATAACAAGCATTGCGCACTCACCGGTGTAGTGACTTACTTCATGTGAGCAAAAGTAACAACGAGGCACCTGTTGCATTTGAGCGCTAGGCGTCTTCTCGTAACGTCAGGTATCGATCGCCGAAAATTGTTTTGATGACACTATCACCGTGTGATTTTTCAATAAGATGATTGAAATCCACCACATTTATTTTCCACAGAACATATTTCGTGACGAACTTTAGAACACTGCACATTAGTCAGTTCAATCTGGCGAAGAACACTGTAATCCACTCACTGAAGCCCTCATTCGGCTCTAGTAGGATCAATATTGATGGGGAAAAGCACTTTAAAGAAAAGAATGCACCCGTAGGATTTGAAGTTTGATGGTAAGAAAAGTTAATAAGACATCATTGTTAATTGTATTGCACCAATCAATATGATTTTTTTTAAAAGAGTCAGATTATTTGCCTTCAAAAAAGGATACATTAGGCTTAACAAATTAACTTATAGAAGACAAGTAAGAGACACCGCTTTGAACTTCGTAATAATAGAGACATACCCTGACCACCTCAATGCGTCCGACAATGAGAGAAGATAACAGGGTAGAAATGGCAAGGGTAATAAAAATAAAAAAACCTATGCGACCGCAAGTGGGAAAAAGGAACACTCGCGCAGTACACAAACAGCCATATGATACAAAAATAGAAAAAATCGAAATGAATTACCTGATCAATGTTTTTCGTTTATTCAAAATTTTTAAGTTTGTTTGGCATATAAAAACAGCTTTTTAATGAATTAAAATATGTTGCAAATTCTTAAATAGTGTACGGATGCAGAAATTTAAAAATTTTATTTACAACATATCTAGATCGTCACTCATTCCATTCTCCTACATAATGAGTTTTATGTGAAAACAGACTTTCTTGGATTTAATCTAATGTCCACATTTTGAGGCCCTATGGGTCAGAAAAAAAAGTTAGTACGTCGGTCTCTGTCTGTCTGTCGTCGTCGTGGTCTAGTCGTTTTCGTCTCTATACCGGATAACTTTAGAAAGCGTAATTGGATTAGAGTGTGCTTTGTTACACATTTTAGGGGAACGTATAGAAGGATCAAGTTTATTAGCAAGCCATTTTTGATAAAAGGTCAAAAAATACGAGCATTTTCAAAAATTTTTAGACAACTTTTTTCCATAATTGAAAATTCTATCGATAACTATTTATAACAGAAAAAATACGAAAAATCTAATTATATTACTATTTTATAAAAAATAAAAATGACCAAAGTTATAGCATCTTCAAAATCCAAAAATCAAACGAAAATGAACATTTGAGGCCAAAAAAACCGCCATATAGGAAAAAGTGTTAAGAAGAAAAAAGTTAGTTTTTCAAGGCCCTACAAGATTGTAATTGTAAACAATTTAAAAATGTTTTTTTTTTAAATCAAAAAGTCCAGTTTTGACCAGACAAAAAAACGAACGAAAAAGCAATAACACTATTTTGTGGTCAAATAAACCTAGATACGAAAGGATATAAATTGATAAAAATTGCGCACCTAAATAGATCTACAAATTTGACATGAATTACTTTTTTTATAGGATAAGTAATTTTTGTTTTATTCGTGAAGAACAGCGTTGCAAAAAAAATTAAATTTGTGTACAACGATGAAAGCAACCAAAAAATGAGACAAAATTTATTCGACCAAAAAAGATTTGAAAAGTTTTTACGAATGTTGCTTTAAAAGGAAGGGTAGTTATAAAAGTTATAAAAGTGCTTAGCATAGTGTACAAAGTTTACATTTAGGACAAAATCGAGTGCGAAGCACGAAATACGGGATGAGAATATGTTCGCTAAAGACGAAAGGGCTTTAACAAAGGAGAGTTCACAATCATAAAATTACAGTTGTCGATCCGTTGACATTTCGAACGATGCTCTTTTAACGAAATAGAATTCACAATCACAAAATTGCAGAGATGAATGTTTTGAGTTTTAATTTTAAAAGAACTGTGCACGAATGTGGCAAAAATACAAAAGACTGAGTGCGTAGCGCGAGATAAATGTATAATCGAGCGCTCAAACGCATGAGACGCACGCACATCGCACAGTGAGTATATGCCCGGGCTGCGGTGAGATTTTTTTATTATAATTATGGTCGACATTTTTGGCTCACTTGTAAAATAGAAAACTAATCTTTATTGTGAGATAATAAACTCGAAATCCCAATTATTTGACCCAAAGATTAATTAACGACTTAGTTACAATACACGTATTTATCACTTTCAAGAATCATTTCCATTGGAATGGGTAAATATTTCTAAGAGTGTTCTTAGCTTTTGAGAAATAATTTCTTTGACTTAATAAATTTTACATTTACTGCAAAGAAATATTTTATTGTATTAACGAGATATCACTGAAGAAATTTTTTCTTTAAATCGAGGCGTGATATTTTTGCCTCTAAATAATATTTACTCAACTAAATAAAACAAAACTTTTATTTAAAAAATCAAATAAACGCATTTCCTAGGGTGCAATATCTTTTATTTTAGAGTTGACTGTTCAACCATGCTTCGATCAGATTTTAACCTATAGTCGGTCAATCTCTGATTGCCTATGTCGTCAGCTTAGATCAAGCTGATAAAATTTTCTTATTTGGCGCGACTAAACATAAATATTAATTATAAATAAAAAAATGTCATTCTCGAAAAAACCTATACAAAATACTAAAAAAATCTTCGTAAGAAAAATTTTTCATCTCAAAAGACCTACGAAGACTCAGAACCCTTAGTTAAGTGGTCATCATAACATTGCTATGCAAAAACATGATCAAAATCTGCATTCCTGAAAAAGCGGAAAAGCTGCTGGATATAAAGCACTATGATTATAGCCAAATATAAATATTTTACTATTATTATATTTTCTAAATGTATGAAGAAACATTTTTATATAAAATATTTTCAATGTATCAGATATGCTTGAAAAAATACAATTTAAATTCCAAAGAACGTTTGGTATTTCTATTATGATGAATTTTTTACCTTTGTGCTTTTCAAAAATCTCTTTGAAGTTCCAATTTATACACCACAACTTGTGTTCCATTTTAGCGAGAAATTGGTTTTTAACTACGTCAAATTTTGTAGTTATTAGAAACATGAAATTTTTTAAACCTAACCACACCATTACTCGTATTTCTGTAGCGCTAAGAAAATTTATCATAGCTACATTCAACTCAACGTGGCTTATAGTTAGGGCTTAGAACTTCCAGCTGCAGACTCTAACCTAAAGCCCCCTGCGCCAAGCTCAAACTTTTAGCATTGCGCGTTTCTCAAATTTTGTTCGCATTTTTTGTGAATTAGCAGAGCCACCAACCAATGAATTCACAACACCTTAACCCCAGGGGGACATTCGACTACACTTAGTTGAATGGAAGAGAAATAACATAAAAATTTTATGGATTTTTTTTTCTTTATTTTATTTACATTTCAATATTTAAATCATTTGTTAATCACAAATACACATATTGAAGCTATAAGAATAATATCTTGCTGTAGTTAAATATTTTCTAAAAAAATTATACCGCACGAAGGAGCCCAAAAAGTTTTTCTGGGAAAATTAATCTAGAAATTAAAATTTTCATTTGAATTTAGACTTTCTAAAATGTAGGTGATCTAAATTTTTAAAAAATTTATGCAAACTGATTTCGAAGAAGTTTATACGAGCCAATTTTTAAATAATTTCTTATTTTATTTTTTATTTTACAAAAAATTCTGTATTTGTAAAAAAAGACAATTCCATTTTTGCAACTACTTACATTATTTTTAGACATTAGGAAATCAGTAATAACACTTCTTACAAATAAAATTCTGCAGGTTACAATTGCCATTTTTGTTTGATACAAATTAACAGGGAATTTGCTTCTTGGAACTTAAAAAAACTTGGGAGATTTTTCTTGTGTTCGAGATATATCTTACAACCATGCTTAATTACCATTTGTTTTTTATCTGGATTAATATTGAATATTATAGATAAATTTAATTGTAATTGGAAATCTTATTCATTACGTGCTCTGAACACTTCGCCCTTTAACAAAATTTACACCAAAAGGGATCAACAATAAATAATGTGTAGAATGGTGATGGACCTAATAATGTTATTTGTTTAAATAAATGTTCAAATTAGTTACAGATTTCCGTCAATTTTTAACTGACAGATATAGTTTTTCCAGTGAAAAAATTCTAATTGTTTAGAAAAATCTTTCCCTATGAAACTTTATAAACCCACAAAGATTGGTTATTTTGTACAAAAATCTACAGATTCGCAAATAACTCAGAATGAACTTCATTTCACTCAAGACATTTTTAAACAATAAAAATTCTCATTCAAATAAATTTGATAATAAAATACAGATTTGAGCGCACTACTGCTAAAGCCTCCATAGACAGTGAAATTTCAATTGCAGCTGATTGATGTAATACCACGATAAACGTATCTGACCAAGTTATTTAGAATTAACTTCTTTAAAAAACGCAATTCACCGGTTGAAAATTGACGACATTTGTGGTTATTATTGAAATCTACTCAGGTTTCCTGGTTCAATCAGTAATTATCAAAGTGATATTTCGTGGTAAATGAGGTTTTTGACATAGTTGATCATTAATTCTCCATGAAATTTTAAAACTTAAATTGTATACTTAGCAAGCAGAAGCACAACTTATGGAATTACTAGGTTTTTATGTTGTTGGCTAGTACAGATTCGTGAATAGTTCGCAGAGTGATCTGCATGTCAGTGAACATTATAGGCAAGCCGTGTTTTCCCCTTAGGTCATTCTATGCTTAGATGATGAATTCTCTTAGCCTTTACCTGTAAAAGTATAAAATTTTAGTGCGTTGTTCAATAATATGGAGCTTTTCCATATTTAAACATGAGCTGGCTTTCGAAAAATGAGTTATACGTAGGGCGATACAACTAGGGATTCAACTTTCCTCGTGGCTTAAGTGTAGACCAAAGTTTTGAGAAACTGTCTCCGGTGTCGGAGAAGGATTGTCCGCATCGTACAACAATTTTCCGATGGTACAAACAGTTCGAAAGGGAAATTTCGGTTTCTGCGGACGACTTGCGCTCAGGTCGACCGCCGGAAGCAGGGGCATCGGAAAACATTGCGTCTGTGAATAATCTACTGAATGATAATAGAAGAACCACGTACCGGCAGATAGAGCAAATGCTACACATTAGTGCACCATCAGTCCATCGAATTCTGCATGAACGTTTACATGTTAGGAAGGTTTGTACTCTATGGGTACCACATGCTTTGACCGAGGAGCAAATGGCACCGAGGGTAAAGTGGTGCCAAAAAATGCTAAAAAGATTTGAATAGGCATCTTCTCGGGATGTAAATAGTATTATAATAGGCGACGAAACCTGGCTGTATTATTACGACGTTCGAACAAAATCACAAAACAAGATCTGGCTATTTGAGGATGAGGATGCTCCAGTGAAGGTGTGGAAGTCTCGATCTGTGAACAAAAGAATGATTGCAGTATTCTTTGGGAAACGCGTCATTGTGGACAGGGTCATACTGGAAAACCAGCTGGTACACACAGGTATGTTTACCCCAAGTCATTAACCAACTCAAAAACATCAAGCCGAAATCTCGATTCAGCACCTGGCTATTTCACCACGACAATGTACCGGGTCACAGAGCGAAGGTCACAGTAGCTTTTTTGGCTTAAATCTGGACAGACTATTCTAGTTCACCCTGCTTACAGTCCAGATATTGCTCCCTTTGACTTTAGTTTGTTTCCGGAAGTAAAAAAATAACTAAATGTGCGTCGATCTACTAACGAAACTGACCTTTTGACGGCGAGTGTCCAAGCGTGTGCAGAGCTTCCTGAAGAAAAGTGGCAGGGTTGGTTCGATGACTGGTTTCGATATATGGAACAGTGTATTCACTGCAGTGGAAAGTACTTCGAAAAACTATAAAAGGTTTGTCTGTATTGCAAAACTTTCGTAGCACCCTATGTAGATGCCATAAGAAGGATTTTTCAATTTTTACACTTTGTGACGTGGTATTTCTTACCACGCCTAAATTAACTGACTGTTCACGACTGTTTCACTTAAATTTGAATAAAACGTAAAAGTTGAATCAAAACATCGGTACGTGGTCAAGTAAGAATCAACAACAAACTGTCGATTGACCGGAGCTTCGAATGGGATGGCCTGTTTCCAGAAATAATCATCTAGAAACCTAGAAATTCGAATTCTGCTACTCCGAACAGTCACCAGACTGGCTTGGGGGGGGGGGAGGTTATTATTTTTTGTCCATTAAAACATCGCTAATTCCAACAAACGTTTCTTCAATCTGCTTACCAGGCACTCTCTGGGCCAACTTTGCCGACTGTCGCAACATACCTTCCAGACTGTCACACAACTACGATTAGGTAGTCGTGAAACACACTATTTAACATACCTCACAACACGACGATCTCTACTTCACATTCACTGGAAGGAAGGAAGACACATAATCAAACTAACAGGTGGTAACCCGGGAACGTTGCCACAAGTTATTAGATAAACAAATTGACATGCAGGAGTCGACAACACTTGCGGCGCGCATCACAAACAATTTTCCGTTTCGCAAAACATGGTGATCGGCAGGTTGCAATCGGGATTAAAAATAAATTAATATTAACAGTGGCATTTCGACAAGTGACAATTTTAATATGACGGCGACCTTGTGTGAGTTGTAGTATCACAAATGGTGAGCCATTTTGAAGATATCATTTCAGTCAAATGAAAATCCTCTTGATCTACATCAATTTTTCAGCCAATAATCTGAAAGTCAAAAATCAAAGGTTATTACTTGTAAGACTTTGAAAAACGGTATGCCATATACAAGTCTGTTATATATTGCTCTAAACTTCACTAAAGTGTTGTCACTCAAACACAGAAAATCGAGAAACAATTTTGACCAAAGAACTCTTATATTGAATAAAATATTAATAATCTACAGATTTTTTGTAAAAAATAATGTGCTCTTTTATATTTTGCAATAAAACATAGTTTTCAGTCAATTTATATTTGAAAAAAAAACTTTGAGGGGACTTTAGTCCTTTCGGACGATTACTTTGTCGAAGAGTTCAAGCACGGGGTATCGAAATCCTAAAGAAAAATATACGTAAGTATATTTTTTGTTCAGCGACCTTGGATAATTATTAATTTTCAATGGTCATAAAGATTTCAAGATCAGCATTTCAATTTTGAAACAGTTTCCACATAGAATCTTTTAAATAAACCGAACATAGTTATATTTGATATGGAAATCCAACAAATTACAAATGTAATTATTTCAATTAAAAATTATGAATTATCTACCATGAAGGATAAATTTGCATTTCAAAAGACAAACTTTTAAGAACCAGAAATTTGTCAACCAGATACGTCTAGTAACTTTAAATAGAACTTTTTTGATGATTGATAAATTCTCTAAAACTCTACAAAACATTAAGGTGGACAAATTTAGATACCTAAAATCTTTGAAAAATTTGTTTAAATACACAAGTTGCAGAAAAACAAGTATAGTATTATTTGATTCTGCAAAATAAATACATGAAAACCAAAAAATTCACTCATTTTTCAGTCTATCCAATTGGTCATACAGTATGTATAAAAATTCGTTAAAATATAATTTTATTACTACCACACCAATTGGGTCTACGAAAAATGGCGAAACAGGTAGACTTCATGTAACTATTTTGCGCTTAATCGAACGTACTATTAGTTTTTCTATCTCTTGCTTTTTTTTAATTGCTTCAACAATCATATTTTTTTCGTAACTTTTAGAATCATTTTATACCAATGCAATTTAAAACAAACATATCCATGAAATATTCTACATTTAAAAATCAGTTTCAAATTGAAAGCTTTAAGTACAATTATTTTAATTCCAAATAAAGCTATTTTTAAATGATATTCAATTATAGCTTTAAAAATTAAATAATTTGAGATTGATACTGAAAGTTTTTAGTTACAGACATGTTTAAAATTCTCTAAATTATACTGCGGTGCTTCGTATGCTTGGTTTGAGCATGCCATTGAAAAGTAGATATTAAGGAACACGCAAGGTATTGAAGGATGGGTAAAGGTATGGTACAGTCTAAAAAGTTGATCAAAGAATGATATTCAGTCAGTAAAATATATTTAAAAATACTTATTCATAAGGTAATGAAAATGCTTTCTAGCAATAGGCTTTATCTAAAAAGAGACACGTCTACATTTCGAATGTTTTCTCTTTTGTTTATTTAACTATACGCAGCTTAAATGGCTTATAAGCTTATTAAATTTTTTGTTTTCAATATTAGTTTTCACGTATAAAACAAAAACTAGGCGTCCTGTATTTTTTTTTAAAGTTGTATATCTTTTTAAGGTGTACAATTTCTGTCTCCTCGTCTTTTTTCAAATCTTGGCCTAAAATTTTTATTCTGTTTTTTTTTATTTTGCAAACGATATCTTATAATTTTCTTTTTTACCTGAAAAATCCTTGAGAATAATTCGCTCTCATTTTTTAATACAACGAACAGCCATACCTTCTGTTATGAGAATGTAGAAATCAGTACTTACTAGTTTGCTGGCACAGTGGTCACCTTCTATTAGAAAAGTGATAGCTCGTGATGAATGAGATTTTCGATGTTTTGAATAAGTAGTTCTCCAAGAAATACAAAAAATGAAACTCCATACCCCGCAATCAGAACGACAACGAGGTTAATCAGCAGATTATTCTCCGTAGTATTCACTTCTGTATTGGGGAGTCTGGAGGTTCTTATGAAATCTAGAAGGAGCTCTTGATTCCACCTTTCCATAATCCCTGATTGGTCAATCACTTTCAATCTTCGACCAAATTCGTAGAGATAAGGTGAATTTGCCTCACATGGCATGAATTTCAGATGCTCCAAAACATTTTCTTTCACGATCTTAAAAATTGGTCTATGATTTATATATAGATTCTTTAGGACAAACATTCGTGCCAATCTATCATCTATGAAACATGAAAAATTCCTTGAATTCAATAATAACTGGATGCAGCCTTGCCCGCTGGGGATGATCTTGGTTTTATTCAACAAAGCCTGCATTTCTTCACCGTTGTCAGATAACAACAGAGAGTTAAAAATATTCCTTGTCATAAATGGTTTGAGATCTGAAGTAAGCAAATCCGAGATAGAGTTAATCGAATGTTCTATCTTTGTTTTAATTTTGATGTCCATCAATATCGTGTATAAATTCGATGAGAATATCCAAAACCCAATCAGCATGAAGGACAATGCAAGTCGATCCGAATGCCTTACCACATCTCTGGGAACAGGATGTCCCAGCAAAGCTTCTAATATATGAAGCGGACACCAAAATCTGTTGTCGAATTTGAAGCAGCGTAGAATGAAAAAGATGAGAGCTACCAGGCAGCAAATAAGAATTCCCGTATAAAAAGATGTACTTGTGATTGATACAGATCGAATCTTCTTCGACACAATTGGTACCACTGCGGAGATACGAATCATTCCTGGTCTAACAATATATGTGCTGGAGTGTTCTGCACATCGAAAACTAAATATTAAATTATTTGTAATAAACTGGATTTTGCCGTTAGCAAGCTCTCTGAATAAGCCAGTTGTCTTGCTTTTGACGCAATCGTAATCACCAAGCGATTCTTCTTTGGATTCGATTTCTAAAACTTTGAAATTCATTTTCTCGGATAGGGTTTTCAGAATGATTGCGTCTGGTCCAGAAACTCTAAAAGGATATCCAGAAAGATTTCTTTCCACTTGAAGCATGGGTGGCAAATATAGTGAACCTGTTCTAAGTTCGATGCCATTTAAATCTTGTAATTTTTTCGGAAAAATTGACAACCCGTTCAAAAATATCTTCCTCGTGTATATCTGGGTAAATGGATTGAAGTAATGAATGAATGCAGTACTTTCTTTTGTTGTAATCAGAAGATCCCAGAAGTTATTTCGACCTGAATCCTTTTTCTTGACAATATCGAGAACACTAAAGTCTAAAAATTTGTTTGACCATGCGTAGCGAAGTAATTCTTCGTGGCTACCATTTTCTGTGTCTATTAAAGAGATCATCAAAAACCTGGGATGGCTTTGTGCCACTGATACGTTCATGATAAATGCCATTATACTTTTAGGAATGACTCTCTCATCTATGATTGCAACAAATGTTGTTCTGGCATGTAAGCTTTGACTATCTCCTGTAGATCTGATACTTTTTGGTGAAATTTGCAAAAAGTTAATTACTCTGTTTGGTACATTGATAGTGATTTCACGTATAATTTTGCTAAACCTTGAATCTATGTGATGATCAGTACTTTCGTCCATCAATATTAATGTTTCGGGAGTCCAAGAATCGGTTTTTATTTGCTGGCGAAGTCCATCAAGCCACCTAGAATCGTTGAAAGCTTCTTGTACTTCTATAAAGAAAATGAAGAAATGGATAATCTTCAAATGCAAAGAAGCCATCTTCTTGTTTTTTTCAAATTTGTTTCTTAAAACAAGAAGCTGATGACTTTCTGCCGTCTTTTACCTTATACTGTCACAGAGGAACTGTTTTGAAAGAAAATTGCTTAGCAACGATGATGATCATTATATTTTTTACGGTGACTGACTGCAATAAAGTCAAGTGAGTAAAAATTATAATTGAATGCAAAGTAGTGTGCATAAAACACGGGGAAGATACTTTACAATATTAACAAATTTTCCAAAAGTGCTGGCCTTGAGGAAACATATATGCATATTCCGTAATTAAATTTTCCTCTTTGTTTTATTTCTTTTATGAAATTTTTAAAATAATTTATAATCAGCAACATGCTTAATTTTTAAAAAGTGTAAATAACAACAATCTATTTACTTCACATAATCTCTAAAATTTTTTGAAATTTAAAGTAACTTTAAAATATCAAGAGTTCCAAGAAACTAAAAAAAAAGTAAACGACTGACGTACAATACCAAGAACCTATTTCAGAAATTAGATCATAATTTACCTATACTTACGTCCAACTTAAACGATGATAATTGTTATAGACTTTCGAAGTCCGTAATAAAAAGCTTTTGCATGAAATTTTTGAAATGTATCAGAAATGTAGTTAAAAATAGAAGTTAAATTCCTGGAGAAATTTTGAGATTATTACACATAGTGGGAAAAATTAGATGTAAATTTCTGGTTTAATTTGTACTAAATAATATGCACAGAAGATGAAAATTATATTTAATTAGTTTTTCTATGTATAATTTTTCCATCTGTGTAGACTGTTTACAAAAATTATATAAATTATTTTATACATTTTAATATTTTCCAACAAATGAACTTACTTTTTTTATGTATTTGAAATGTATTTCAGTTCTTGTATTTTTAATTTTCACGAACGATCCTGGAAACAATTATTGACTTGAAAAATTGTTCTAAAAATAAAACAAACCCATTTACTTTTCAAAACTAGTAATTCTCACGCTACTATGTAATGGATTTCTATCTTTAATTCTATATTTAAATTCTAAGGTTTATACTAATTTTGAATAAAGATTTTACATAATAGAGGATATTAAGTAACATTAGCATTGCTCCAATTACAATTTTGTCACAATTTGGTCATAAAAATTAGATAACCGATGTAACAGTTACGTGAAATATTAATATTAAGTAGTTTTTAGAAAACTATTTGCATATAATATTTGTTACTAACAGTGATAATTGTTGAATTTTCAATAAACTTTTTTCTTCAATACCAATGCTGGGGTACCATTAAATCAGATTAAAAAAGCACTTACTTAAGTTCGCATCGTGTAAAAAATAACATTTTGCTGTAAAGTAGATATAATTTAGGCAGCAAATTGAACTGTTATCCTACGAGTTATTTTTTAAATATTTTAATGCATTTTTATGAAAAGTGCTTATACAAAATTTGTAGATCTTTCTGGTTTAATCCTATTTTTAAGATTATAATAAAATTTATTTATCCTTTTTAAACCTTATAAATAAAGAATTCGAACATCCTTGGGTGAACAACTTTTATCAGTCAATTTTTTCGCACCTTGTCTTGTTTTTTCAAAAATTTACTTTTGTTCACTTTTAATGTTATTATTTAAGATTAAAACAAAAGCTACGCGTCCCATCCAAAAGTTATTAATGGCGAATATGTAGCTCACTTTGGGAAGAGAAACTTATTCATTCTTTTTTCATAGCTTGTGTCATTTTTGTAAATTTAAAAAAAATGTTTACTGTTGTTCTCCACAAATAAAATAAAAACTTCGTGTCCTATCAAACAAATAATTAATAACAAGTTTCTAGATCTTTTCTTGGTGCAGAATTTTTGTCAAAGCATGATTTGTCGTATCTTGCATAGTTTGACCACAAAATGGAACTTTTGGTTTTTAATTATTTTTTGTTTCATCGCATTGTGAATTTTAAATGTTTTTAAACAATTTAAAAAGTGGTTAAGATAATCTTTTAGGGTTTTGAAAATGTACTGCGAATAACCGCAAAGAGGATTTTTGAATCTTGAAAAAAGTGGTCTCAAGAATTTTCAAAATAAGCTCACTTTTTCAATTTGTATCCGAAATGACTGGTTAACGAACATTTTTTTCAATTTTCGACACTAAAAGAGTGTACCTAAGGCCAACCTAAAATATGTTAATTTTTTTTAAGTTATCGTGCTCATAGAAAGACAGACATACATACAGACAGACACAACAGACAGACATACAGACACACATTCGCGAAAACCTGTTTTTCGGATTCAAAGGGTCTGCAAACGTGGACAGTTGAGAAAAACGTGGGGGCGGGGGGTCAAATTTTACGAAAATCTAATACCTTCTCTGACAATATATTTTTTGATCAAGATATTACCTGATAAAGAATATTAAGTGACATTAGCATTGCCAGAATAACAAGTTTTTTAGAATTTGGTCATAAAAATTACAAATTCGATGTAACAGGTACATCAGATATTCATATTATTTAGTTTAAAAGAACCATTTGCTTCTAGTAATTTTTATTAACACTGCTAATTGTTAAATTTTTGCTCAACTTTTTTCTTGCAATATCGTTGATGGGGGATTATAAAAACAGAGTAAACAAGCACTTACATCCGTAATAAACATTCTGCGTGGATTACTTATCACATAAATTGTTTATATCAATTTTTTAAGTAACTGTGAGATAAAAATCCCAATTATATGTTTAAATTAACTAGATCTAGACTGAATGAATTGCATGCGAATATATCTATTCGCGAAGTATTTAAGGACTGGCATGTGTCCCCTGATACATCATTAATAGATCACGGATACATCTGCTTTTCAGAAAAAACTGAAGAGTCTGAACTGATTAGGTACAGGAAATCATTCCAAGGAAGATAAGATCAATTAATCAACTGGAGTTTGCTGTAGGTGTTCTGAATAAGATCATAGGTAAATCTTCTGATGATAATTATTCTCTTCGTTTTAGAAAGTTTGGTGAAATCATAGGCTTCAGGTCTTGAAATAGGGACCTAGAAGATTATCTACGATCATCTATGATTGCAACAAATGTTGTTCTAGCATGTAAGCTTTGACTATCTCCTATAGTTTTGATATTTTTTGGTGAAACTTGTAAAAGGTTAATTACTCTGGTCGGTACTTTATGTTTCGCGAGTCCAAGCATCGCTTTTTATTTGCTGTAGAAGTCCATCAAGCCACCTAGAATCGTTAAAAGCTTCTTGTACTTCTATCAGAAAAATGAAGAAAAGTATAGTCTTCAAATGTATAAAGGAGCCATCTTCTTGTTTTTTTCAATTGTTTCGTAATACAGGAAATTGCTGACTTTCGAACGTCTTTTAGCTTTTCCTGTCACAGAAGAACTGTTTTGAAGGAAAATTGCTTAGCAACGATGATCATTATATATTTTTACGTAGACTGATTAGAATAAATTGAAGTGGTTAAAAATTATAATTGAATGCAAAGTAGTGTACATAGAACACGGGCTAGATACTTTGCAAGATTAACAAATTTTTCAAAAGGGCTCCTTGAGGAAACATATATGAATATCATTTAATTAAATTTTCCTCTTTGTTTAATTTCCCCTATAAAATTTCCTGAATTATTTATAATGAGAAAAATTCTGAAATTTTAAAAAGTATAAGTGATAACAAACTATTCACTTCACTTAATCTCTTCACTCTTTTGTGATTTTAGAAAACTTTAAAATATCAAGTGTTTCAAGAAAGTAAATAAAATAAATGACTGACGCACAATACCAAGAGCTAGTTCAGAAATTAGAGCCTATTTTACCATTATTTAACTCCAGCTTGAACGATAATAATTTTTTTAGACTTTTCAACTTCGTAATAAAAAACTTTCACATAAAATGTATCAGAAATGTAATTAAAAAATATAAATTAAATTCCAAAAAACTTTTGAGATTATTACACACAACAAAAATATATATATAAAATTTTTTTTTTTTCTATAACAGTCTGCATTGTCTACAATAAACATATAAATTATTATTTATTACATTTTAACATATTTCAACTGATAAACTTAATCTTTGATATGTATTTGAAATATATTTCGGTTGTTGTATTTTTAATTTCCACAATGATCCTGAAAACAATTATGTATTTTCAAAAATTGTTTCAAAATTTCAAAGTTTTATGAAGAAAGGTAAAATTAAACTCGAGATTAAACTACTTTCAACTAAATACATAAAAACAACATTTATTTGTGAAAATAAGTAATAATAATAATTTATAAGTGAAAAAGATTCAATGTTAATTATTTACTAAATAAGTAGCTTATAACAATTTTCAATTTATCTATCAGCTGAAAATTCTAATTATATGTCTTAGTTAACTAGTTCCAGGCAGAAATTTTTTTTTAAACAAAAATTTCCATTAATAAAAGTTCCTTGGTGGTATTTGTCATAACTTTAAAATGGCGCAATAAACACATGTTATCTTTCCCTCATTTTAAAGAAATCTTTTAAAGAAATCTTGATTTTTAATTTTTTTTTAAGTTCATATCATATAAAAAAACATTTTGTTATCAAACATTTTATTGCAACTCATGTCGTTTTTCCATAAATTGAATTTATTTATTTTTAATTGTATTTTTTACAATTCAAACTAAAAATACGCATCCGAGAATAAAGTGGTTCTTAGCAAATTTTTAGATATAATTTAGGCAAAAAATTGTGTTAAATAAAATATTATTGTAGCTTGTAACGTTTTCCAAAGAGTTGTTTATTTTTTATATTTAAAGCATTTATATAACAAGAGCTTATACAAAATTTTTTTTATCTTTTTGGTTAAAAAACTTTTGTCTTTTCATTTTTTTCGTCTTTTGTGATTGAAAGAAAATTGATTCATCCTTTTAAAAAATTTTAAATAAAGAATTTGTACATCCTTCGGTGAAAAACTTTTGTCAATTAAGTTTTTTCTAACCTTGAGTCCATTTCCAAAAATTTAATTTTTTCATTTTTAATATCATTTTTCACGATTGAAACAAAAGCTACGCATCATATCCCAAAATATAATTGATAGTGAATTTGCACCTTACATTATAAGGAGAAACTTATTCATTGTTTTTTTATAGCTTGTGTCATTTGTGCAATTTTTTATTTTAACTGTTGTTTTCTTCGAATAAAAGTAAAAACTAGGCGTCCTATCAAAAAAGTAATTATTAACAAGTTTGTAGGTCTTTTTTTGGTGCAGAATTTTTGACGAATCATCATCTGTCGTATCTTTTATAGTTTGACCACAAAATGGAACTTTTGATTTTTAATTATTATTTGTGCCGGAAAAATTAGAATTTTCAATTTTTCGAAACAATTCAAAAAGTCTATATCAAAATCTTGTAGGGTTTTGAAAAACTAACATTTTTTTCTGAAATTTTTTCATATCCTATGTCATGTAGCCTACAAATTTAATTTTTGTTTTTTTGTTTGAATTTTAGAACATTCGTTAATTTTTTTTTTTAATTTAAACCAATGGAATTTGTTTAAATAATTGGTCTGTTCTTTTTTATTTAAAAGTATTAGAAATTATTAATATTTCTTTCGTGGAATATTTCTTAATATTGGTTAAATAATTTTTAATTATGTAAACAAATTCCATTTGTCCAAAACATCTTGTTATTTCAAAAATTCGTCAAAGTGAAAGTTAATTATTATTAAGTGAGATACATTTATTATCCACTAATCATCCATTTATTTATCGATTTATTTAAAATTATCTATTTATTTATCTAACCGGCACTTGTTAAAATCAAAATTACAAACAAATTAGGGAATTTTTTTTTTTTCGTAATAATGTTTTGAGGAAAATCCAAAGACAAGGTTCTAATGCCCTTACTACTAAGAAAGGTGTGCGCTGGAAATTTATTAGGTATCTACAATTTTAGCTAAAAATATGATATTTTGGGAACCTAAAGCGTATAGTTCAATAAGCAAGTACTTTCCACTAAAAAAATATATTTAAAAAATCAGTAACTAACCAATTTCTCCTGTCCAGCTGTCTTCTTGCATTATCAAAATGATATCTTGTGATGAATCAGGTTTTCGATGTTGTTGATCAGTAATTCTCCAAGAAATGCAAGAAATGAAACTCCAAATCCTCCAAGTAGGATAATAATAAAAGAAATTATTAGCCTATCCTCCGCTGTATTATCTTCTTGATTAGGAAGTCTGGAAAATCTCATGAAATCTGATAGCAGCTCTTGATTCCACCTTTGCATAATCCCTGATTGGTCAATCACTTTCAAGTTTCTACCAAATTCACGAAGATAGGGCGAATTGGCTTCGCATATCATCATATTCAAATTCTCTAACAGAGGTTCATCAAGGATTTTAAAAACTGGCCTATAATTCTCATCAACATTCTCTAGAATGAACCTTTGTGCCAATCTTTCATCTATGATGCATGCAATATTCCTTGATTCCAATAATGAATCGATACAGTCTTGATCGGTTTGAATGCTGTTGGATTTATTCAGAAGAGCCTGTACAACTTCAACGTTTTCCGTTGACAACAGAGAGTTTAGAATATTCGTCACCATAAATGGTTTAAGGTTTGAAGTTAACAAGTCAGAGACAGTATTAACCGTTTCTTCGGTCTTTGTTATTATCTTGGTATCCATCAAGATTGTGTGAACAGTGGATGAGGAGATCCAGAATCCAATCAACATAAAAGACAATGCAATTCGATCCGAATGTCTTTCCACATCTCTGGGAACTGGATTTCCCAGGAAAGCTTCTAAAATATGTAAAGGACTCCAGAACCTTTTGTCAAATTTCAGGGAGCGAAGAATTAGCCAGATCAAAATTATTAACAAAAATGTCAGAATTCCTGTGTAAAAAGATGTACTTGTCACTGATACAGAACGAATCTTCTTTGTCGAAATTGGTACCAATGCGGAGAAACGGATCTTTTCTGTTCTAATGATAGATGTCGAATGATATTCTGAGCATCGGATAGCAAATAGTACATTATTAGTGATAAACTGGATTTCGCCGTTAGCAACCTTTCTGAATAAGCCAGTGAGCTTACTTTTATTGCAACTATAGTCACCAAATGATTCTTCTTTGGATGGAATTTCTAAAACTTTGAAATTCATTTTCTCAGATAGGATTTTCAGAATCATTGCGTCTGGTCCAGAAACTTCAAGAGGATATCCAGAAAGATTTCTTTCCACCCGAAGCATGGGTTGAATATCTATTGAAGCTGTTTTTATTTCGGTGCCATTCAAATCTTGTAATTTTTCAGGAAAAACTAATACTCCCGTAGCAAATTTCTTCCTCGTGTAGATTTGGGTAAAAGGATTAAAGTAATGTATCACTGCAGTACTCTGTTCCATTGTAACTTGAGGATCCAGGATTAGTTTTCGATATGAATCCTTTTTCTTAAAAATATCGAGAACTGATATGTCCAAAAACTTTTCGGACCATGCGTAGCTAAGTAATTCTTCGTAAGAAGTGGTAAGGCTACCACTTTCTGTGTCCAGCAGTTTGATTATCAAAAGTCTTGGATGGCTCTGTACAACTGACACTTTCATCAAAAATTCTAGTATGCTTTTAGCAATTGTCCTCTCATCTAAAATTGCGACGAATGTTGCTCTTTCATGTAAACTTTGACCGTCTATTGTAGGTCTGATACTTTTTGGTGACACTTCCAAAAAATTGATAATTCTGCATGGTACATTGCTAGTAATTTCTTGTAAGATATTGCTGAATTGTAATTCTGTATGATGATCAGTACTATTGGCGATCAATATTATTGTTTCGCGGGTCCAATGTTTGGTCTTTATTTGTTGACTAAGTCCATTAAGCCACAAAGAGTCTTTAGAAGCTTCTTGGACTTTTATACAAAAAATGAAGAAAAGGAAACTTTTAAACTGCAAAACAGCCAACATGCTGTTTTTGAATTGTTTTCTAAGACAATAAAATTACTGACTTTCAACTAGTCTTCCATCGTTTACTGACGCGGAAGAACTGTTTTGAAGAAAAATTGCTTATCAAAAATGACCCATTTATTTTTTTACGAGGATCAATAGAAATAAAAAATGCAAGAATTGTGCGATCCTTTAAGTGGATACAAATTATCATATGTACAAAGTGGTGGACATATAACGCGAGGAAAAGACTATACTTTATTAACCGTATTTCCATACGAGCTGTTCACAGGAACAACTATTATGTAGATACGTAAGATAACATTGATTTTTGTGTTCTTTTATTTCTTATTTATTTATTGGTAATTATTTAGATTCTTTTGCGTATTTTCAGCTTCTTATATATTTGAAAATGAACGCGGCTTTTACTTAAAACAATTATTGAAATATCTATCAAGTTATACGTATGCATACAATTACTATCATTTTGAAGCTAAAAAAAAGGAAAAATATAAAGACTGTGAATTTCCCATTTATATCGAAAATCTTGACTTCAGGTGATTCAACCCAATTTACACACATTTTAAACGGTATATTTTGGACATTAACTTCTTAGACATTGATAGAAACAATCAAGAAAGTAATTATTTTGAACTGCAAAAGAGCCATCATTTTGTTTTTCAATTGTTTTCTAAAACAAGAAATTTTTTACTTTCCAATCAACTAATTAAAAAATTTCTTTTTGAGTTATATTCGTGACACTCTAGCGGACGCTTCAGTGTCCAAAAAGAGTCTAAAGTTAATTTCTAATGTTTTTTTTAATCCGAATGAAAAACCACGTTTTTAGACTTTCACATTAAAAAAGTGAGTGTCGCGTCACGAGCTCGTAATAAACTCGTTGTAATTATGAAACTAAAAATTAAATCGAATTGAGATTTTTCAAAAAGTTGGCCAATACATTGGCGGAAAATTCGTTCGCTTGAAGTTTGTCGTAGCTCAAACTTTCTCGCTCACTTTTTTAATGTGAAAGTCTAAAAACGTGGTTTTTCATTTGGATTAAAAAAAAACATTAGAAATTAACTTTTGACTCTATTTGGACACTGTATCCTCCGCTAGTGTGTCACGAATAATACTCAAAAAGAAATTTGTTAATTAGTTGATAAAGGAATTACTTACGGCTTGTACAGATTATTAGATATAAATCAATGTGGGTAAAATCAGACAAAAATAATTCGGGATTTACCTATTTGCCGTTCTAGCTGGCTTCGAGCAAATTTGTGGACGTTTCCGCGATCTGTCATTTCCAGCAAAAGAGAAAGGCTTAGAACATATTTTTAAACTTTTTTTTACAAATCATACATGCATGAAGAAGTTTTATTTAGAAAGAACGCTTTGTGCATTTACAAACGTTTAATCGATAGAAAGCACTTAGAGTGCTGTGAGAGCATCTTGCTCTCATAATAATTAATATGTTATTTTTAAATATTTTAAGCTTTCTTTAGATTTTTATTCTTTATAACAACAATTTTAAACCATAAACAATCTTTTGGAAATTTCAATTATTTCAATAATTGACTCCAAAAGTTACATCATGAAATTTAGTTTTTAATTAAATATAAATTGTTACCAATAAGTTCCCCTGATGATGAAAATAGTAAGTTTTTGAAACGGGGGGAAACATTTTAAATAAAAATTTGTCTGATAGAGCTCACGGTATTCTTGAAATGACTATTTAAAAAAATGGGCTCGGAAACGGGATTTTATTGCTGATTTTAATCATGCGGATCTCCCTGAGTAATTTCCAACGCTGCTATTTGGACCTAGATATTTCGGTTACGCCTAAGGTGCACTGTGTTCTTCCACATTTTAAAGAACCTTGCGAAAAACATAAAGTGTGATTAGGTATATTTAGTGAACAAGCGTTTGAATCTGTACATTTTGAATTTTACTCTATGTGGAAAAAACGTCAAATTCGTCCAAAACATTGCGACTGCGATAAGCGTCTGTTACGATTATTGTGTGAGTTTAATGGTCTTCATGTGTAATCAGTTTTTTATATAAAAAAATTATTTTACATATATAAAGAATAATTATTGAGTCGTTTTTATGTCAAATGTAAATAAATATTACTGACAACGTATCACTTTGAACTAAAAAGTAAAAAGTACAAAGTGGATGAGGATATCCAAAATACAATCAGCATGGAAGCCAGTGGAAGGCGATCCGAATGCCTGGCCACACCTCTGGGGACTAGATGTCTTACCAACAACTCTAAAATATATAAAGAACACCAGCACCTTTTGTCAAATTTCAAAAAGAGAGAAATTAGCCAGATCAAAGTTACTAAAAAACGAATTAGAATTCCTGTGTTAAACGATGTATTTGTAACCGTTAGAGACTGAATCTTCTTTGATAAAATTGGTACCACCGCAGAGAAACAAATCATCTCTGTTCTAATAATATATCTGCTGGATCTATTGAACCAGTTCTTATTTCGGTGCCACTTATATCTTGTAATTTTTCCGGAAAAACTGATACAACTGTCGAAAATTTCTTTCTCGTGTAGATCTGGGTAAATGGATTGAAGTAATGCACCACTGCAGTAATTTCTTTTCTAGTATTTCGAGGATTTCAGGAGAGTTTTCGATTTAAATCCATTTCCTCAATAATATCATGAACCGTAGATTGAAAAAACTTTTTAGAATATGCGTAGCAAAGTAATTCTTTGTGGCTATCAATTTCTGTGTTTAGAAAAATAATTATTAAAAGCCTTGAATTGCTCTATGTCACTGAAACGTTCATCACAAATTCTACTATACTCCTGGGAATTATATTTTTATCTAGGATTGCAACGAATGTTACTCTTTCATGTAACCTTTGACTTCTCCTGTCGATCTGATATTTGTTGGTATCACTTGTAAAGTTAATAATTACGCTTGGTACATTTCCTGTGATTTCTTAAAAAATGTTGCTACATTGTGAATCTTTATTTTGAATAGTACTGTCGCTGATCAATATAACTGTTTCGCGTGTCCAAGAATCTGTCTTTATTTTCTGACGAATTCCCTCAAGCCACCTCGAGTCTTTATAAACTTCTTGGACTTTTATACAAAAAATGAAGAAAATGATACTATTGAACTGCAAAAGAACTATCATGTTGTTTTTTCACTTGTTTCAACCCGTCTTCCATCTATTTCTAAAACAGAAGAACTGTTTCGAACTAAAATACTTAGCAACGATGACCAGTATACTTTCTGACGAGCACTGATTTGAATAATGTGAAGTGGGTAAAAATAATTATTGATTTCAAAGTATAAAGATATTGTACAATATGGAAAATATATACATATAAATTATAAATTCCATAATAGCATAATACATTCATTAATTTCGGAGCCGTTTGATTTGATAACCGCAAGGCATTTTTTGTAGAGAGTGCCAAATTTTTAAAATATCTTTAACTTATTCGTATGCTGGGGCTTAATTGATAGAAAATGAGTACCTTGACTGCGTCTGTAGGACATATATAATAAATAATTAACTTTCGCTTCCGTCACATTGATATTCTGTATGCGCTTCCATGTCATCCCAAAGACGCGGCAAAGTTAGAACGAAGTACATGGCAGATACAGTATACGGTAATTAGTGAAAGGGAAACAGAGAATTGGACATTTTTAGATGGGTGGTTCTTACGAAAGTGTACCTCGCGCGTCCCCGTCATTTTCGTTCATTTCAACTCACCCTAATGCGGCGGTTCTCACTTATGATTGTTGCACCTGTGCATTGTGATACAGAAAAGGGTCCCCAAAATAATAAAAATATTTTCAACTAGCTTTAATTCTCATATTTAAGTACATGGCTCAAAATGCGTAATTTCCGAAGCCTTTTTCGAGTGTCTCCAAGCTGATTTTTAACCTTCGGAGCATATCTAAGATAATGATACTTATTTGTTTATTATCGTAGCTATGCTTTGTTGTAATATAGATTAATAAGTAATAAGTAAAGTATTAATAAGTACTTTAGAATACATAAATTGAAAGTCTGGATCTAAACTTCGAAACACTATTCATAGTTATTCATTAATAATTAATTATGGCGTTATATATAAAATATTAAAAGAAAATTAGTGCAAGTAAATATTCGGAGTAGTCTCCGAAGCCTGACTTCTCACTAGCCTTGGAAACTTGACCCTTTTGCTACCATCATAAAAAGTAAGTTATTACATATGATTCAATCATATCATGGGGATTTTGTTTGATCTCCCTTCTAGCCTCTGATAATTGAGCCCCTGGATGCAATAAGTCGCTGAGCGCTCGAAAACGCGTAAAAGTATTGTCTGCGCGGTGACATTACGAGTCAAAATCAAAAGTCCGAATTTGGAAAAATGAAAAATACTGCTCGATAGCTTTTTGAAAATTAATGCATGTACCCGTTTAAACTTTTTTCGTAAAAATTATAGTTTCCGTTAAAAAAAATAAAAACTGATGATTTTTGAATCGAAAAATCCATGTTTTTCAAAATTTAAATCGCCGCTGAACAGCCATTTTTCAACTTATCAAAATTTTTCTTTTTGAGTTCTGTTCAGGAAGGTCTAGCGTTGAATACAGTATCAAAATATATATCAAAAGTTAATATTAATTGAATGTTTTTTTAATCCGAATGAAAAACCATGTTTTTCGACGTTCGTGTTTTAAATGTATCGAGCAAATTTTCGATTTCCACGGGGTATTCGTGCTTATCGTAATCTTAAGCGTATTGTTGAACTTTTTGAAAAGTTTGAGCTTCCTCAGACTATTATTTATATAAAACCTAGCGGGTTGAACAAAAACGTGCAGCGCGATGTGATTGAATTTCGCACGGGCGAGCTCCGCAGTGTATCGGACTAGCGAAAGTATTCAACCTTTTTGGAAAATAAAAACTTGATCAGGAAATTACAAGTAACCAAAATTTCTAGTTAATAAATATAATATCGATTTGATGTGA
>NC_046662.1:51460147-51461191 GCF_010883055.1 Belonocnema kinseyi | reverse complement strand
ACATAAAACCTCGAAAAAATCTATGCGTCAAGAAAAACACGTGTTATGTCTTGAATTTGATTTCGGTCAAAACTTACCTCTTCCGAAAATTCCGGTTTCAGACAAATTTTATAAGAGACTGATTTGGTTACATGTATTTAACGTTAACACGTTCAATAAAAGCAAAAACAGCTACATGTATTTTTTTCTTGAAGGGAAACTCAAAAAAGGAGCTAACACTGTGTGAAATTTACTTTACGATTCTATAATAAGGGGATTACAAATCGATTATTATAATAAAATCTGTTTATTTTCTGATGGTTGTGGAGGGCAAAATAAGAACTATTTCGTTATGATTTTTTTATCTTTGTTGTCCGATAACTTGCAAACTAAGATTCAACATCTATATCCTGTGCGAGGCCATTCGTACTGCTCTTGTGATGCAAATTTTGAAATGTATAGCCAAAAAAAAAAGAAAACAGAGGCGATAGAAACTGATCAAGAATATTATCGAATGATTGAAAGCTCAAGAAATCCACCATTCAAAATATTCAAAGAATCTGATTACAGTGTGAAAGACTTTGAACCCTTGATTGACAAAATTAAGAAACCAACGAATATTCACATCAGAGATGCGGTGAAAATCATCTACTTTCCCAATAAAGAAATCGAAATTTTCTATGAATACGACGGACAATCTGTGAAACATGTTCTCGAATCAGATGAAACTTTTGAAAATTTACTGTGCTCACCTTTGGCAAATTCGATTAGAATAAGCAAAGAAAAAATGACAGATGTAAAATCTTTGATGAAATATCTAAGTGACGACGGAAAAAAGTTTCCCAACGATTTGTTTGAAAAATTGACAGTTAAGAGAAAAAAACGAAAAATGTGTGAAAACTTGAAAACAGCCAAAAACTACAAAGGAGGCGAAAAAAAATCTGTAAAAAAAGAATGTATGGCTTAGCTTCAAATAAATATGTAGAAATATAGCTGATAATTCATACGATTGTGCTTATTTTATTTATGGTAAACAATATTTTTCATCAAAACTTTGACAAGGAT
>NC_046662.1:51452953-51460047 GCF_010883055.1 Belonocnema kinseyi | reverse complement strand
ACAATACGCTTAAGATTACGATAAGCGCGAATACCCCGTGGAAATCGAAAATTTCCTCGATACATTTCAAACACGAACGTCGAAAAACATGGTTTTTCATTCAGATTAAAAAAACATTCAATTAATATTAACTTTCGATATATTTTTTGATACTGTATTCAACGCTAGACCTTCCTGAACAGAACTCAAACAAAAAAAAATTTGATAAGTTGAAAAATGGCTGTTCAGCGGCGATTTAAGTTTTGAAAAACATGGATTTTTCGATTCACAAATCAGCAGTTTTTATTTTTTTTAACGGAAACTATAATGTTTACGAAAAAAGTTTAAACGGGTACATGCATTCATTTTTAAAAAGCTATCGAGCAGTATTTTTCATTTTTCCAAATTCGGACTTTTGATTTTGACTCGTAATGTCACCGCGCAGACAATACTTTTACGCGTTTTCGAGCGCTCAGCGAGTTATTGCATCCAGGGGCTCAATTGTCGATTTTACACCTCTTGCAGCCTCTAAAACGAGAAGTATCCGAAGGCTTTTATGTACTTATCTGTGTTGTAAAATGACCACTTTACACTTTGAATTTTGCGTAACTCAGGATCTTGTTTTTGGATATCTGGAGAACATATTACGAAAGGAAAAAGTTAAA
This sequence comes from Belonocnema kinseyi, assembly GCF_010883055.1. Taxonomy (NCBI): domain Eukaryota; kingdom Metazoa; phylum Arthropoda; class Insecta; order Hymenoptera; family Cynipidae; genus Belonocnema; species Belonocnema kinseyi. The sequence continues at coordinate 51,459,403 of NC_046662.1, read as the reverse complement.
AGAGCGAGAAAATTTTTTTTGTAATACTCGATTCAGCGAGGAACACTTTTGTGAGAAGCGCCCATATAATTTCGGAGAGAATATATATAGAAAAACATTATGTGAAAATTTGTTTGTAATATTAAGCTTCCCTAGTTAAAGCATTGAGATTTTGAAAATAAAAGGTATATTTGTATGCGGGTGAATTCTTCATAACGATTTTATATTTATCGCAATCTCTATTGTGTCTCATTATTCTTTATGCAAAATATCGCTTAGGTTGACCAATGAAATATCTGTCACAATCTTAGCAACTTATTTTGTATAATGTGTTGGTTAATTTATTTTTAGACATGTGATCTTTCTGGCTTCTATATAGATTAAGTGTTAAATCATCAGGTCATCCCATCGTTTTTTTTATGTCGTCCGACCGTTGCAATGATGGGACCAAAGTAATCGATTTCACAGTAGCTAAATGTACGATGGCGAAATTCCTAGTCGCTGTATTGGCAAATCGCCCATTCTTGGAATCTGTGGTTTGGCCCGTTATATATGGCACAACTGAAGTTTGGGAGAGAGCGACATTGCCTGCCCGTTCGTGGCAGTATTTCACTATCAACTGTGTATAACAATGTTTTCCATCCTGGATAATAGGTGATTTAACATCATAGTAAACGTCTCTAGCTGCGTTGATCCTATCGTCCACTCTTCTTATGCCATTCTTCTTGCAGATTTTCGGTGTGAGGCTTAGAAGAGGCCTAACCTTTGGTACTTGTTCTCCATCTATTAATGTTCGCATTTCCCGAGTAAAGTAATTCCGTTGTATTTGTTTGATCCAAAGAATTTCGCTTCCTGCTAGTAACTCTGGTATAAGTTCCAGTTTAATTTCATCTCTCCATATTTGTGGTCAAAATATCATATAGGCAGTACTACGAATTAATTTCAGCCATTTTTTAGATTTATCAATGCTGGAAAGCACATCATCACGGTCGTCTTTCACTAGTGCTGCAAATTCTCTTTGAGTTTCAGTCTTCGACAGTTCCTGATTATTCAGATCATGTTGTCTCGGTCATTGGTTATATCGTCGATTTCCCTGCGGCGGTGTGCCACGAAAGTTTCATATCTACACGGGACAGCTTGAATCCAATCCAGAACCGTACGAGAATAGGTCCAGAACTATCTTTGTTGGATGTTTATCTAAAATTTTTGGAAAGTGGTGGTTTACAGTCGACTAGATAGTAAAGCTCCTTGCGTTTTCGCTCGGAGAATAAACAGAGGTTTCCCGGGACCAACCCTCGCCTTTCCCGCTACGAAAGCCTCTAGAATCACAATACACTCATGCTGTCCTCGTAGATATGCTACAGCTAAGTATGCCGTATCAGGGTAATCTTGAGCGACTCGACTACTCATGCTTTCCATTATCTAATCTGGTCACTTATTAGTTCATTATCTCATCCAAAACTACTACGCCAGACTCCCTAGAGCAGCATCTTGCTCCTAATCGTGAAAGAAAGCAACATTTCCAGGCGATCATAAACGGACATTATGATGCTCAACATCTCCCGCTTGGTTGGAATTTGCGTACCCTCAAGAAATCAGCTCTGGTATTTTCTTTAAATTTAAACAAAAATTATTATGTCTTTTTCTCGACTCGATTTTATACCCAAAGCTCTTTTTATCAGATCCTCAGACAATGTAATGGCGTTGTTAACACGCTATTCGATGCGCAAAACTTTTAAAAATAATTCGTTGTTACTCGACCAGCCTCTAATTTCAAACCCTCAATATTTATGTATCTCCTTGACTTCTCGGATTCTTACAATTCCGTCCTTTATCATATCGACACTGTCTATATCATTAACGACGTAATGCTTGCTACTTATTGCTTTGATAGAAGATGGATATGGTTTCCACACTCTCGGGCATTTTGTTACATGATGTACATGCTATGCAGGGGGAGGATACAGCTTCGAATATCATTTATGTTATGACGTATGTATCGCGTTCGTGGTTACGGTCCATTACCCACCAAAGAAATCGTTGCGCCCCTTTGTCTTCTTTACGAATTTTGATTCGTCAGAATATTTCTTTAATATTTCCCATAAAGTTGACGGCTCTTTGTCTAAATCGCATAAGCATTTCCATCAGCGATCACACTAGATCAGGGCCCGACAGCAATTTATTATTTAGCGAAACTCCCTTGGTTTTAGCTACCACATCGAACACAAATTGGATCTTAATCCATTTTTCACATCTTTTGGAACTCTTGCGTCTTCAATGCTCCCGATATCCTACACTTCTCCTTCCGTCATAAAGGTACTTTTCGGGACCCCTAGTCTCTTCACACCTCTAGAGGCATACGTCGATACCCATGGTCTCGTCTCGCCTACAGTCTGATTTCGATACCTTTGGTCCCGTTTTACCGCGAAAACAGGTTAATGAGATGCAATTCTATTTTGAGAGAAATCCGAAGACAAAAGTTCGATGCTCTTATTGTTAAGAAACTTATAAGTTACCTATCATTTCAGAAAAAAAATGTTCTCTTTAAAACATACCGATTACTATTTAAAAAGCAAGAGAAGAAAAATGTCAAGCTCCACACGAATTTAACTTACTGGAACTTATTTTTGTCTTCTAACTTGAGGGTACAATTAACACAATGCTAATTTTCAACAACCGGAATTGAGCTTTGTCACCAAAAGTTCTATTATGCTTTCAGGTATTGCACCCTGACTTAGGATTGCAACCAATGTTAGCAGTGATTTCGCGACAACTTTTGCTTAACATTGAATCTTTGTGACGTTCGGTAAAGACATCGATCAATTTTATCGTTTCAAAAGTTTTAGAATCCTTCTTGATTTGCTAAAAAATACCATAAAGTCATCAGGAATCGCTGGAGGCTTTTTGCACTTTTATTTCAAAAATTAAGAATTGTGAAATTATTTTCAAGAGTATTTTCTATACGAATTTTCCTCGAGCAAATCCGTTTTAGAGGTATGTTGGATAACATATAATTCGTTATTTTTCTTATTTACTGAATCCGAATGGTTTAGATTTTTCGAAATACTAAAAAGCTTGTTAAACAAATTCAAATTTTCAAAAATTGTTGGCATTACCAATCTTTCTCTGTGGGAAATGTAATATCAATATTAATATCTGGTAATGTATCAATTTCTCTAAAAAATAAATCAGTTATTTTCAAAGAAATGTCCAAACAGGAAGTTCTATACCCTGTTATTCAAATCACAAGAAGATTGATTTAGCAGTATACTATCCGCAGAAATATTATTTTAAATTGAAATTCTTGAACTTATTTTTAGACCTAAAACAAGTATTTGGCGTAAAAAAAGTTTTGGAGATAAAATAGTATTCGGAGATTAAAAGGCTTCAAAATGTTAAACAATGTTCTTATAACATCTGTCAATAGACAAACGCGTTTTATGATGTGTTGGATAATTTCCCAACTAATGAAAGTGAGGCACGACAACTTTAGCAATGTGTGAACTATATATGTTAAAAATACTTGTCTTGATCTCTTAGTGGTGTGTTTTCATACTTCCTTAGGTTATCCTTAAGATAAAATAAGCTTTAGACGGTTTGGAAATTTGTTTGATTTTAAAATAATATTGTGTGAAATTAACAATTCTATGGCAATCACCCTACAATGTTTAAAGGAAATAAAATTATTTTATTGTTTCTTAGAACACTCGGCTTCAGGGATTTAACTATTTAGACAGGATAACCCAATTTAATTCTTTTTTGAGGAAAACCTAAAGACAAAGTTCTGATGCTCTTACCACTGAGAAGGTTTTTTCTGGAAACTTATTAGGTTCCTACTGTTTTAACTAAAAAATCTCACGTCAAAAGCATGCTACTTATAATTTACAAAGCAAGGACATTCCAATGAAAGAGTGCCGTACAAGCTGAAAATGGCATCCGAGACACAAAAAAAAGGATTCGCCGATGGAACTTTTGATATTTCTACATACATTTAACTCTTTGAAAACTTTTACAACATTTAAAAAAAATTACTTACGGCCAAAATTACCACTATGTAACTTTTGAACAAATAAGAATGAATAGTATAAAAAAAATAACCGGGACACCGCGTAGTGAGGCAACATAGTTGGTCTGGACAAATTACTTAGCATCACTTTTTATTTCGTAAACTTAAGTATATCCACAAATTATACATGCATAGGTATATTAACTAAGTCTTAAACATTAAATTTTAAATACATATTTTTTGAAACGGAAAAAGTTGAATTATATGAAAGAATGTGGTTCCCGAAAAATAAACACGGGTTTCAAAGGCAGAACTCAGCTCTTCCCTGCAACCTGGTATGATGCTAAAGTTTGAGGGGCCAATTGGCCCTATTGTATCATGCAAGGTAAGATTGAGATACATAACAAATAAATAATTTCAAAATTATCGAGGAAAATCTTTCCATTATGATACTTCACAAACAAAAAATAATTCTTTATTTCAGAAACAAATTCACAATATGACTAGTCTTCAAAAAATTTATGTTACTGTTTGACATATTCGAGTGTTAATAACTCACAAAAAAACAAAAGAAGGCTTTACAGAAGGCTTTCTCAGTTATTAAATTCGTTACCTAAATGAATTTTATAGACAAATACAGATTTTCAAAAATCTTAAACTGGCAGATTTCGTTTGCTTATCAGAATTCATATCAAGAAGCACAAGCACTTCTACTAAAGCCACCATAGGCAGAAAATTTTTATTTTTTGCCGAAACAGAGGCTAACTTTTTGAAAGTAATGAAACAGCAAATTTTTGAATAAAACAGACAGACACATTCGTAAAAACCTGTTTTCCCATTTCAGGGGGTTCCCAAACATAAGCAATTTTTAAAAACAAGGGGAGGGTCAAATTTTACACAAATTTAATACCTTCTCTGATGAGAATGTAAAAACACAACTGCAGCTCATCGATATAAGGACTTGAGAAAAAAATATCTGAATTAGTTAATGCGAGTGAATATATAACCCTATAGTGATAATAAAGCACTCAGTATTCTACAGTTAATTTCTTTTTTCATTTGCTACAATCATTGCAAAAATAACTGCCAATTTCAACAAATTTATAGAAATTTTTTTTAAATGCAGTATTTTTCCAAAAATCCAATAAAAAATAAAATGATCATAAATGCTTAAATGTCGGCTGTTTTTAAAAATTATTTTATATTTTTATATCATATTCTTAGTTTGTTCTTGGTAAACCAATGCATCACATTTAAAAAATGTTGGTTGAAAAACTAAATTTGTCTTGTAATAATATTTTAGTGTTTCACTAATATATGTTTTTAATTCAGGTGTAGATAAATAAATTTTAAGGTGGAAATTTCTGCATAGTACTTACATGATTAAGAATAGTCAATTTTGAAAGTTCTGCCGTGACCTTCTTTATTTCAACTATTTATAATTATTGGCCACAGATGAAAATAAAAACATTGAATATTATGCATTTTAATCAATAATTTCCAATTTTATGCTGTAAGTTAGATAGTTTATATTTCAAACCATTTCCAATTAAAAATTCAACGCATTCAAAGCCATAGAATAAAATTTCTTATTCATGTTTTAAAAATTTAACCGAGTTTCCAAACAATACAAATATAACATAACTTTCCTCATTTTTAATAAAATGCATTCATATTTTGTTGGATAGATTCTTTTTGAATCAAAGAATCTTTTATATTTGTACATAAAATTTGAATAAGCATAATAAAAAAAACTTTACTAGCCATCCATTTTGGATAAAAATTCAATAAGTCACCGAATTTTGAAAATTTTAGAGACCCTTTTTTTTAATGATTTGAAAATTCGCTGCACGGTTATTCGTGGTACTTGCAAAGGCGAACATTTCTTCAAAATGACATTTTTTCATTCAAAAAATAATAACCAGAGTTATAACACTTACAAAATTCCAAAAAAAAATTTAAGCTTAATAACGCGCGATACGAAAAAAAATCGAGGAAAGAAAAAGGTTACTTTTTAAAAATCCTGCAAGATTATCATAGCAACTTTTTTAATTTTTACGTGAAGTTAAGAATATAAATTTTGACGGCGCAAACAATAATTTGCCCAAACTATGCAAGAGACTACAAAAGAGACTACACGAAAAAGATCTACAAATTTTTTATTATTCACTATTCGATAGGACACGTAGCGTTTGTTTGATTTACAGAAACCAGAATTAAAAAGAAAAAAAGAAAAGTTCAAGAGAAACCACACAAGTTAAAAAAAAGCGAAGAAATTTGTTCACGCATAAAGTACTAGGCAGTCTGATAAGTACCTGAAAATTCTAAGAGATGGCATTCGTATTCAGTAATGTGAAACATTATCGTCGAGTTTTGATCAAACACTACTATCTTCGCAAGAAAACGATATCCGAGACCAAGGCCAAGCTGGATAAGTATTACCCGGACTCTGCACCGTCGATTGG
>NC_046662.1:51448273-51452853 GCF_010883055.1 Belonocnema kinseyi | reverse complement strand
TACAAGCTATCTAAGGATGGTACTATAGAACGCCACCTCAAGATAGGCCTAGTGGCGCCATCTCTTGGTCAGGCCGGAAACTTATCAATCCACCCTCGTATTTTGCAATATCAGAATTAGCAGTACCAGCCGGAGGTACTGAAATAAATATAATATACATTTGATATTATAGTATCAAATATTATTAAGAAAATTTCACCTTTTGAACAAAATTGTGAGTGGAGAACGAGTTACGTGAAGAGAATGTGTTCGTTAAAGTCGCAGTAGCTTTAACAAAATAAATTCGCAACCACCAAATTACAGTTATCGATGTGTTTAGTTTTAATTTTGAAAAGGCAGGTTCAAAAATGTTAGGGAAATATAAAGACCAAGCGCGTAGCGCGAAGTAAATACATTATCGAGCGCGAAACGCCAGATAAATATACTATTGAGCACAAAGCGTGCGAAACAACAGTCGCGCCAAAGCGTGATAAAATTTGCGGGTGAAGCGAGCCGCGTACGATGGTTAACCCTGTTGGCTAACCCTGATTATTTCGAATCAGTTATCCCTGAACAAGAATTGCTAAACAACTTTTTTGTAATTAATTTCCAGTATCTCAAATTAATTAAGAATCGTTTAATTGAGAATATTTGAAGAAAATCGGTACTGACTAGTTTTTGTGGCCCAGTGGTCATCTTGAATTAGCAAAGTGATATCTTATGGTGAATTAGATTCTCGACGTGGGTGATCAGGAATTCTTCAACAAAGGTAAGAAATGAAACTCCATATCGCGTAAACAGGATAATAATGAGAGGAATTAGCAGCATAACCTCCTTTGTGATATATTCTTCGTTGGGAAGTCTGCAACTTCTGATGAAATTTGGAAGGATCTCTTTATTTCACCTTTGCATAAACCCTGATTGGTCCATCACTCTTAATTTTCTACCAATTTCACGCAGATAAGGCGAGTTGGCTTCGCATAACATAATTTTCAAATTCTCTATGAAACTTTCTTTAATGATCTGAAAAACTGGCCTATGATTTTCATAAGCATTCTTGAAAATAAATCTTTGTGCTATTCGCTCATCTTTGACGCAATAAATATTCCTAGATTCTAATAATGACTGAATACACTCTTGATCGGTTGAAAGGCTCTTGGATTTATTTAGCAAAGTCTGCATGAGTTCATCGTCTTCAGTTGAGAAAGATCAGAAAGATCAATGTTACTAGTGATCAAGTGAGAATTCCCGTATAAAACGATGTACTTATCACGGTTAGAGATTGAATCTTCTTTTATAAAATTGGTACGACTGCGGAGAAACAAAATATTTTTGTTCTAATAATATGTGTGGTGGGATGCTGTGTACACCGAACGCCAAACATCATATTATTTGTAATAAAATTGACGTATCCGTCCACAACATTTTTCATTAACCCAATTGCCTTACTTTTGTTACAGCTGTAGTCACCAAACGATTCTTCTTAGGATACAATTTCCTCATATAATATTTTTGAATCACTGTATCTCATCCAGAAACTTTAAACGGATATCCAGAAATATTGAATTCTGCCTAAAGTATGGGTCGAGAATCTACTGAACCTGTTTTGTTTTCGGTGTTATTTAAATATTTTAAGTTTTCTGGAAAAAAAACACTCTGGTCGAAAATTTCTTCCTCGGGTAGATTTGGGTAAATGGATTGAAGTAATGCGCTATTGCAGTGACTTCTTTTGTAGTATTTCGAAGATACAATAGAATTTTTGATTTAAGTCCAATTCCTTAACAATATCAAGAACTGTAAAGTCTAAAACCTTTTTGGACCACGCGTAGCATAGTAATTGTTCGTGGCTACCACTTTCTGCGCCTAGCAAATTGATCATCAAAAGCATTGAATAGCTCTGTGCCACTGACACGTTCATCAAAAGTTCTACTATGCTCTTAAGAATTGTATTCTCATCTAGGATTGCAACGAATGTTACTCTTTCATGTAAACTTTGACTTTTTTCTGTCGATCTGATAATTTTTGGTAACGCTTGCAAAAAGTTAATAATTCCACTGGGTACTTTGCCAGTGATTTCTTTTAAGATGTTGCTGAGTTTTGAATCTTTGTAATGAACAGTCCTGTCGTCAATCAATATTATTGTTTCGGGTGTCCAAGAATCGGTCTTTATTTGCTGACGAATTCCATTAAGCCACCTGAAGTCTTTAGAAGCTTCTTTGACGTGTCTCCTAAAATAAAAAATTGCTGACTTTCAACTCACCTTTCGCCTATGCCTGACATAGAACAACTGTTTAAAAGAAAAAACTTAGCAACGAGCAGACATTTCCTATGAAGATTCTTTGATATTGTACTATATAATTAAATATAATAACGAAAATACTTTATAAATAAAGAAATATTTTATTTGTGAAAAATAACAAGAGGATCGCCTCCTGATTAAAAATATATTTGTGTTGTGCTATTTTTAGTGTCCACAAACGGTCTTGAAAGGTATAAGACAAAGTTATTTAGAGTGAAATTCGTTTAAAAAAACGCAATCTACAGGTTGAAAATTGACGAAATTTCTATTTGTTCATAAAATTTACTCAGTTTCCTTTGTCCAATTATCAAAGTGATATCTTCAACATATTATTAACTCACGTATCGTGGAGACTCGCTTTTCCATCATATTGCTTTCCCAGGTACCTTGAAAGACGACGACGGTTCTTATTGCCTTTAACTGTTACAGTTTTTTTTATTTATTCGTTCCTATTTTTGATTCTCTACCGATATATTAATAACGTGATCAATTACACCGGCACACAAAAAAGTGGTCTCTCCGACAGATTACACTACCATAACCTTATGTTTTTAGGGTCGCTGAATCCGAATCCGGGGTAAAAATAACCCAGTTGGCTCAAATTTAATAGAAAAATGCAAAAATAGAGGTAAAACCGACGAAATCAGCGGTTTTTCATGTATATTTTTGAAAAAAAATATATCTTTATCCCCGGTGCGCTTATCCAGCATATCTTTATGTTTTGGGGGTCACTGATTCTAAATCCAGGGTTTAAATGAACCAGCTGGCTCATATTTGATCGAAAAACGCAAAATTAGACATAAGATCGACGTTTTTAATTTGCGTTAGTCTCCTTGCATGGCAATAGTAGTGTTTTTTGTAAATAAGTTTTATTTACTTTTAGCGTTACCCAGGAACATGACGTGGACGAAGTAAATTATGTTTTATTTGAGGTGCTTACCGTGAGTCCTCTTGCCTCTCACGCTTATAGGGTTCTTTTATTTTTTATTTTTCTTTATATTGCTTGTATCGAACCCTTTTGTCCTCAAAAGACCTACGTGTTGATATCCTAGCATCCCTGATATCGCCTCTCCATCTCTTTTATATCCTGGTAGAAACGTTCGCCTTGCTCTTCACTAAAGTTTTCCAGGTTGTCTGGAAACTTATTTATATGCGAATGAAGAAAATGTAGCTTCAAATTCATAAGGCCAAAGTTTCTTACCATTTCCGAAACCACATTTTGATAGTCTGCACTTTTCTTATTACCTAGAAAGTTTTTTACAACATTTTAAAAACTAAGCTAGGCATCTTTTTTAGTACCAGACATTTTTGTAATGAATTCTGGATCCTGCAACATTTTTCTAATCTACAGTCCATCGAAGATCCCCTCTTTTAATTTTGCTTCTGAAAGTTGTGCAAATTGATCTTCCAAATACGCATAGCAATCGCCATCCTTGTCAAGCGCTTTGACAAACTGTTTCATAACATCCAGCTTTATATGAAGGGTTGAAATCAAAACTTCTTTTGGCTCAACTAGAGGATCTTCAATTATATTTTTTTGTCCTTGCTCAAACGATGTTCTTTTTGGCGATCTTTTTTTTGTAATGACGAACGCGATCTCGACTGTTTCATAAGCACAAGTAATAAGATGTTTTTGTATACCATAATTGCTGTCCTAAAGCGATTCCAAGAATTTGGAGATTCCCGCAAATTTTCCACTTATAAGTTCAGTAATTGATTGTTTCCAGGACAAATTTTAAGTTACTGTAATGCTCTTTCAGTTCCGTAGAATGTGCGATTGGAATTGGAGCGCAAACATTAGTATAATGCAATAACACTGCTTTTAGACTGCGCTCAGAGGAGTCAATGAATAGCCGCCAAATTTCCGGTCTATACAGTCCAGGCTTCATTTTTTCGATTAATGCGTCCATGTTTTTTCAATATACTAATTTTCCATGATCATTTGCTTCAGAAGTAAAAAACTGTCTAAACTCTTTTTCCCTATTTCTGTAGAAACTTGATTTAAATTCTTTAGTTAATAAGTTCTTCTTTTTCAAAACGGAAGCAAGATACTCTGAAGCATCTTCAGGGAGACCAAGATCTCGCGATAAATCATTCAATTCTTCAGACGTAAATAGCTTAGGAACTTTATTCTTTTCATTGTCTGGTATGTGCACTTCTGTATTAACATCGCTGCTTTCATCATCATGAATTGATTTATGACCCAGAGAAACATCAACACCAAGGTTTCTCTCAAGCCTAAAGATCTGGCTGAAATGGATGACGAGCTTCGTGAACATTTTTCCGGTGAATCCGACCTCTG
>NC_046662.1:51446066-51448173 GCF_010883055.1 Belonocnema kinseyi | reverse complement strand
AATTCTTCATAAGGACAAACGCAAGATTTCACTGGCAGTACCACCCGCTCCCAGTGAAATCGCGGTAAAATTTCAGCCACAACCACGTCTTACGACCGTGAGATAGGTGGCTACAGTCTGTAAAGGAAATAATACGACGATCCGACAAAAGTTTCGTGAGGTATAGAGACCTTATAAGGTCTCTATACCTCTCTTTCCTTTCATTCTCCTTGGCTATGATGTTTTTGTCAGCTGGTGCCGAAAATTCGATAACGAACATGGTTCGCTTCTCGAAGTCAAGAAGAACTATGTCTGGCCTCGAGTGTGCAACAGAAACAATTGTCGAGAATATGAAGTTCCAGTATATGCGGCACTTCCTATTCTCGACAATTGACTCGATTTTCCTAGGAGCGTTTAGAGGAGTGATATTAAGGTTAATGCCGTAAGAGTGACAGAGATGGTAATAAAGCAATCGCTGCTTTATACAGAAACGCTCCTTTGTCCACTTCTTCGTGATTCCTGACAATTTTAAGAAGAGGGTCTCTTCCATTTGCGACTCTATGTGCTGTACCCAGAATAATCCTGTTGTAAAGACATTCAAGACTCAATATTCCGCGACCACCTTGACGGCGTGCGATGTATAGACGCGGAACAGAAGACTTAAGATGCATGCTTTTGTTCATGTGCATAACCTTTCTTGTCCCGATATCAAAGAATCTAATATCGTTCTTCGTCCATGGTACCACTCAAAATGAATAGAGTACTGCCGGGATGGCAAGCATGTTCATTGCAGATACTTTGTTCCTCGCCGACAGTTCGGAAGACCAAATCTGCCAAATGAGACGTCTGTATCTGTCTCAAAGAGTATCCTTTATAGATGTTACATCCTGAATGCGGATCTGTGGCACGCCCAGATATGTATAAGTCTCTCCAGCGCAAAGATGTCGTATAGCGCTTCTGTCAACGAGCTCAGGATTTTCAGGGATGCCATTAAGTTTTTTTCGCTTCAAACAAACCTTAGCGCATTTGTCTAACCCAAATTCCATTTCAATTTCCTTAGTATATCGTTCGAGAATCCCTAGAGCTATATGTAGTTGCTCTTTGTTTTCAACATAAATTTTAGGATCCTTTATGTAAAATACATGAGTGATCTTGTACTTTTGATTTGCAGGTTTGCCGCACAAGTATCCATCGGAATGGCGAAGTGCTAGAGATAGTGGCAATAATGTAAGGAAAAAGAAGAGTGGGCTCATGTTGTCGTCCTTAAAGACACCTCTCTTAAAGGTGACCTTGTTAGTGGTCACACGATTTTTTCAAGATAAGATAGTAAATCCGGCTTTTCCAAGCGGCATCAATCTCTCCATGCACCTAATGATTTGTGGATGAACCTTTAAGCTTTCCAAAAGACAAATGATAAGTCTATGGGAGGTCAAATCGAAAGCTTTTCGATAATCAATCCAGGCCATCGATAGGTCACGCTTGTAAAATGCTGCATCTTTGCAGACACATCTATCGACGAGTAGGTTCTCCAGAAATCCCGCTACGCCTTTCTTTGAGCCTCATTGTTCATATATCTCTTGCCACACAGTTTCAATTGCCCGAAAAATCCTATAATTTAAGATAGCTGTGAATATCTCACACAGTGTGTTCAGACAAGTGATTAGCCTGTAAGTCTTAGGGTCAGCTAAGTTGCCTGTTTTCGGCAGCAGTATTGTGCGCCCTTTCACTAACCACTCTGGAATCGGCTCTTCCGACTTTAAATATGAGGGGAAAATACGGACCAAAGGCTCATTGATTGATGGAAAATTCTTTCACCAGAAGGTTTTGATACAATCTGGTCCCGGTGCGGAATAGTTCTTCATCCCTCTTAATATTTTTTTCACCTCCTCGGTAGTGATGGATGGGCATTCTTTATCAGGTGTTATGAGGGTATCACACAGTGGTCGACATTAACTGGAGGGTCTTAGAAGAGTCGCGATGGGTCAGAGAAAAAATGTTGATTTTCTCTTACCGACCTCTCCCTCCACTCTAGACTTCTCTTAGCGTCAGATAGTATCCGTATTCTCTCAACAATATGCTGCCTGATGGTCAACAGCTTTGACTTGTTAAGTGTGTGATAACGGGTCCG
>NC_046662.1:51435189-51445966 GCF_010883055.1 Belonocnema kinseyi | reverse complement strand
TTTTTGGAAAATGCATTTATATATTTGAGAATCTTTGAAATACTGTAAAATTGTTGTATGAAAAAAATGTAATTTTTGAACTTTCCATTATTTTGTATGCTGCCAAAATTAGAATTTTTGATTTTCCGAGGAAATGTGAAAAGTTGTTATAATAATATTTTTTAGATTTAGAAATCAAACCTTTTCTTGTCTTGCCTTTTTTTCATATCGTATGTTATTTAGCTTAAAAGGTTCATTTTCGTGTGTTTTTTGGTATTTTGTAAAAAATTTTACTCTGGTAATTTTTGGTTTTGTGAAAGAAATCATCAGGATAAATTATTTAAATTTTTGACTGCTACAAACATCCGTAAAGAAAATTTCTGAATTTTGAAAAATGTGATCTCAAAAATATTCAAAATTAACTCACTTTTTGAATTCTATACCTAGAATAACGGGCTAAGAAACTTGAGCTTCGGTTTCGGAGACTAAAAGAGTGTACGAGAGACCATAATGATAGAATGATTTCTTCAAAAGTTTTCGTGCACGCAGACAGATAGGCATACATACAGACAGACATACATACACACATACAGACAGACCGACGGACACATTCGTAAAAACCTATTTTTTAGATTGGTGGGTCTCAAAACGCGGATATTGCACAAAAACTGAGGGTGTCAAATTTTAGACAGATCTAATACCTTCTCTTATGAGAATTTAAAAATATATTTTCCCTTCATTAATATTATGATCAAATATAAAAATATGTGACGTACCGCGAGAAAAAGGATCTTAAGGTTAAGGGCATGTGATACGTAGAAAATTGTCGATTTTACCAGTTTTAGGTTCCCCCGGCTTTTTTTTAGAATAATAAATATTTTGTCTTAAAAATTTGGGAAATGATAGCGAAGATGCTAACGGACGTCCCCACACACTTTTTGGTAGGTTAATTCAACAAAGTTTTAATTGAGCAAAATGTGATTAATTTGCATAGCGCTTAGGAAATAGTATCGATTTTTTCAGTGTTAGATTCCCCGACTTTTTTCCTAGGATAAGAAATATTTTTCCTTCAAAATCTGGGAAATGATAGCGAACATGCTAACGGACGTCCCCGCACATTTTTTGGTGTGTTTTTTATCGAAAATTTCTTGACATTCCTGACAACGTGCGTGTATATTTCGAGGTTATGTGTTTTACAATTCACCCGAGCGTTACTTTTAAACTACACAATATTTTTGGACGGAAACTTTGGACTTACAAATAAACATAGTAACTAATCTCCCGGACATAACCTTGTTTGCAGGCAATCAAAAAAGCTTATTTCATAAATAATTTCAAGATTGTCGGAAAGGCAGAGATTAAAAACGACGTAACCTCAAAATAATGAATATGCATAACATTTTTATTTAGCACAACAATTTTTTTTGTTATTATCCCTCAAAAAAGAGTCCGGGGACGTCCGTTATGATATTCTATAGCATCTCCGAATTCAGTTTTGAAGAAACAGTCGAATTCAATCACTCAGAGAGTGGGAACAACCACCAGAATCGATCCCTTCCATTCACGACTTAATCTTCTCGCTCCGCATTAAGCGAATCAGGCGAGCTCTCGAGTGACACCGCCACATAACGCAAAGATGTGTAGAAAAAGTTGGAGCTGGATTTCTGGATAAGTCCGCATGCGTCGTAATAGGCGATTCACTCTCATTTTGCAGCTTAATACAAATTCCACTTTTGCAGATAAAAATTCTTTCTTTTAATATAAACACTCGATTTTTGAATAATCAATGGCATCAGGAATCTAAAAATGTATTCCTTTGCCCGACGGTCCCTTTCATTGCGGTGTGTCACAAATTATAAATTTCTGACTGAAATAATTTATTTTCCTATCTAATATGATTATTCTCTAAATATCTGCTTCATCATTTTATCTACAAACTGTCTTTAAGTTATATTGTTTAAAGAAAATTGTAACATCTACACAAACGCATCCAGATACTTGCCTAAAACATTGCTTTAGATATTTTGTAATTAAGGAACGTTTAATTGAGCATATTTTTAAAAAATCAGTACTGACCAGTTTTCCTGGCCCAGCAGTCGCCTAGGATTAGCAAAGCGTTATCGTGTGATGAATCAGGTTCTAGATGTAGTTGATCAGCAATTCCACAAGCAAGGCAAGAAATGAAACTCCATATCCTGCAAGCAGGGTCATAACGAGTGGTATTAACAGCATATTCTCTGCAGTATTCACTTCTTCATTGGGAAGTCGGGAAGTTCTTAGGAAATCTGAAAGTTGATCTTGATTCCACCTTTTCAAAATTCCAGATTGGTCAATCCCTCTCAATTTTCGACCAAATTCATAGAGATAAGGCGAATTGGCTTCGCATAAAAAGACTTTCAAATTCTCCAACAAACTTTCTTTGATGCTCTTAAAAATTGGCCTATGATTTTCATCTAGATTCTCGTGGGTAAACTTTCGTGCCAGTCTTTCATCTATGAAGCATGAAAAATTTCTGTATTTCAATAACAACTGGACACAGTCTTGTTCGCTGAGAATGATCCTGGATTTATTTAGCAAAGTCTGCATGAGTTGACTATTGTCAGATGACAACAGAGAGTTAAAAAGATTGGCCACCATAAATGGTTTGAGGTCCGATGAAAGAAAATCTGAGAGATTGTTCACCGTATCTTCCGTCTTTGTTATTATTTTGACGTCTATCATAATCGTGTATAAATTGGATGAGAAGATCGAAAACCCAATCAGAATAAAGGACAGTGCAATTCTGTCCGAATGCCTTGCCACATCTCTGGGAACTGGATATCCCAGCAATGCTTCTAAAACGTGTAAAGGACGCCAGAATATTTTGTCGAATTTTAAGAAGTGTAAAATAAGACAGATCAAAGTTACCAAGAAGCAAGTTAAAATTCCCGTATAAAACGATGTACTTGTGATTGATACAGATCGAATCTTCATTGACGAAATTGGTACCACTGCAGAGGCACGAATCATTTCTGTTCTGATAATAAATGTCCCGGGATGCTCTGCACATCGAATACCCAATACTACATTATTTGTGATAAAGTTAATTTCTCCATTGAAAATCTTTTTTATTAATCCATCTGTTTTACTTTTGTTGCAATTATAAAAGCCGATCGATTCTTCTTTAGATGCACTTTCTAAAACTTTGAAATTCATTTTTTCAGATAAGATTTTTATAATAACTGCGTCTGGACCAGAAACTTTGACAGGATATCCAGAAACATTGAATTCCACTCTAAGCATGGGTCCAAAATCTATTGAACCTGTTTTAATTTCGATGCCATTTAAATCATGCAATTTAAACGGAAATAATGACACTCCTGTCGAAAAATTCTTCCTGGTGTAGATCTGAGTGAAAGGATTAAAGTAATGCATTACTCCCGTAGATTCCCTTGTAGATCTTCGAGCATCCAATAAGTGTTTTCGATCTAACTCCTCATTTATAGCAATATCGAGAACTGTAAAGTCCAAAAACTTTTTGGACCATGCGTAGCGAAGTAATTCTTCGTGGCTATCACTTTCTGTGTCCAGCAAATTAATTATTAAAAGCCTTGAATGGCTCTGCGCCATTGATACGTTCACTAGAAATTCTACTATGCTCTTAGGGGTTGTACTTTCTTCTAGTATTGCAACGAATGTTGCTCTTTCATGTAAGCTTTGACTTTCTCCTGTCGGTCTTATACTTTTTGGTGACGCTTGTAAAAAGTTAATAATTCCGCTAGGTACATTTCCAGTGATTTCTTGTAAGATAATGCTGAGTCTTGAATCTTTGTGATGAACAGTACTGTCGTCGATCAATATTATTGTTTCGGGTGTCCAAAAATCGTTCTTTATTTGCTGACGAATTCCATTAAGCCACCTGAAGTCTTTAGAAGCTTCTTTGACTTTTGTGCAAAAAATGAACAAAAATATACTCTTGAGCTGCAAAAGAGCCACCATGTTGTTTGTTTTTGAATGTTTTTTTAAACAAGAAATTACTAACTTTCAATTCGCCTTTCACCTATGCCTGACATAGAACAACTGCTTTGAAAAAAAAACTTAGCAACAATGACTTTCATATTTTTCCACCGTCACTAATTGAAATCAAGTGTATCGGGTAAAAATGTTTATTGATTTTAAAATGGAAGCGCATAGAAGACGAGAAAAATACTTTGCTATATTAACTTAGTTTCAATACGAGTGAACCTACCCTATAAAGATTCTTTGATACTCTACTATATAACAACAATATACATACAAATGATAACTAATAAATTATATAATGGAGTCTAACATTTTACAGAAAATGAAATTTCTTTCATCTTCATACCAACATTCAGAAAAATATCTACAGTTGAACCTCGGTTATCCGGCCTTCGATTATCCGAGGCTCCGCGTTATCCGAGGCAACGGGACTCATACAAGTACTCCGCATTAACGGAGGTATATTCTCGGATAATAGGAAGAATTATTCATAAAGCAGATGAAGCTCCTACGCCTAATTCTGAATGCGCGCAGTAGTTTGCAATTATTAATAAATAATTAAATTAATAAAGATAAATCCACATTCGCAAGTTTTTTACTTTTATTTTCTAAATTTTTATATTTATTTTTCTATTTGAAATATATCAAAAATAGATAACTCTGTCGAATTTTGTACTTCTTTCGTATTATCTTAGTTTTGGCTTATCCGAGGTATCTCCTCCCCACATTACTTCGAATAATCGAGGTTCTACTGTATCTTGAAATAAAGACGCCATTCCATGAACATAATTTTTTTATTTATTCATAAATAGCCTTATAATAACAAAAATACATACATTTGCAGAAAATTAATTATTCTGCTCGGTACGTTGCGAGTGATTTCTTATAAGATGTTGCTGAACCGTGAATCCTTGTGATGACCAGTACTGTCGTCGATCAATTTCATTGCTTCGGGAGTCCAAGAAGCGGTCTTTTTTTCTGGGGAATTTCTTTGAGCCAGCTTGAGTCTTTGGAAGCCTCTTGGGCTTTTTATTCTGTCTTTCTGAGCTTAAAACTTAATTTCTGTAGTAATACTATCTTTTCACAGAAATTCAAAATTCATCGTAGGAGGATACTGGGAACGATGACAACTGCTACAAAAGGAGATGTGTAGAATAATTCACTTCCCAGTCCATCGCGGTATCGTAGCCAGCAATAAAGTGCTACTTTCCAGGGAGGGTGGGGGGGGGGGGGCGTTTAGATGTAAGGGAAAATCCGTATCGTGTTAAACAATGAATTTAATTTTTCCCCGTCAATTCAAAGAGTTCGTCATCTCAACATTCTTGCAACAAAAATACCGACGCATTTTGACGTAATGTTTTATCTTCTAGAGACCATTTTTCTAATACCTTTTGTCCCTTGGACTTACTGCACTCTGAAAATCGCTTGCTTTCATTGTGAGGATGATAAGTGGCGATTTAAATCTAAGATTAAATGATATTTGTTTATTTCATGAAAAAATTATATAAACAAAAGCATATTTTAGAAGTTTTTAAGCGAAAAATAATCGTTTTTTCTTTCGATCTTGTTGCAATTATATTACGAATGATGTTTTGTGAAGAAAATTGTTTCCACTCATCAATATTTATTTATTTTATAAGCAAATATATGAATATATACACATTTTGTGCGATTTTAAGAGAAAATAAACCGTTTTTCTTCTTTCTTTGCTAATATCATATTGCCAGTAACGTTTTCTGAGACAATTTTTGCCACTAATCAATATTTTTTATTCTATAAACAAGTTATATAAACAAATGCACATTTTGGGTGCTTTTAAACTCAAAGAAATCGCGTTCACTTCTAATCTTGCTGAAATTGAATCGGCAATGATTTTTTCTGAATAAATATTTTCGTTTTTAATGAAAAAATTATATAATTAGCATGGCTAATTGTTCATTTTTTTAATAAATGTACATTGCAAATTCCAGGCATTTTTAGGCAGAAAAATCGTTCCTTTATCTAATCTGGTTAAAATTATATTTTGTATTATGTTATTTGCCAACATTTTTCGATACAATGGAATTCGTAAAATAATAAACAAATTACATAAAAACTACACATTGCAGGCATTTGTTTATAAAATAATTAAATATTGATGGGTGGTAAATTTATTTCAGAAAACATCATTGGTAATATAATATCAGCAAGGTCAGAAAAAAAACGATTTCTTTTCGCTTAAAAACTCTGAAAATGTGCATTTTTTAATATAATTTGTTTAGGAAATGAAAACTAACATTTATTCTTAAATTATAATGGCCACGTATCGTGCTAACAATGAAATCAAACAACTTCAGAGCTGAAATATACTTTAATATCAATTATTTATTAGTAAAATTTGTTTATAAAAGCTAACTATGCAAGATAAATTTTTTTTTATCATTCCTATACCCTAGCGGATAAAATCCAAGGGACAAGGAGTATGAGAAAAATGTTGTCTAGAATATAAAAAAATTAATAAAAAAATCGGCATTTTTTTCGGTGTTTGAATTAATATAAAATTAACATAACAATAAAAAAATACCTTTTTGGTTTTATTTAATTTTTACTTTATTTTATTAAATTGTTTATATTTAAGTCATTGAATTATACAAAATATACAGATTCAATCTTTGAGAAGAATCTCTTACTTAATTAAAATAAAATGATAGTTATCCAGATTATTTTTGATTAAAACTCTAACTGCAATCAAACAATCAATCAATTAAAAATCAATTCGAAGTCTGTCCAGCAGTTTTTTATGATTATGCTTTATCGATATTTTAGGATAAAACTCGAAAATAATTATTCAAACTTTTCATAATGTGAGCTAAAATTATTAATTTCATGCTTAAACGATTTTTTAATAGTTTAAAATCGATTCATCAACATTTCTTCGTAACCCTGAACTTAAAATAAATTTCAGGCGGCTTGCAAATTTTTGTCTTTTCAAGCCTAGAGGATTCAATGTTCGATTCATGCTAATTGACCAAGAAGATACGATAACCACTGGAGCACTAAGTAATACTTAATTTCTCTAAACTCCAATTTTAATAACACAAAGGCTTTATTTAAATTCTTCTGTGACTATTAGGTAAGAAAGAATAACACAATGTTATTCTATTTTGAAGAAACCCTGAAGACAAGGTTTTAATACTCTTATTTCTAAGACGAGCCTGTGCTTAAGCCTTATTAGTCACCTGCAAATTTGGGCTGAAAAAATTTTCTTATGAAAACGTACCGCTTATAGTTTAAAAAAGAAGGACGCTCCAATAAAAAAAATAATAAAAAAATCGGTACTTAACTACCTTTTTCTGTCCAGTGGTTATGCTGCATAAGCAACGTGATATCTTGTGATGAATTATGTTTTCGATATAAGTGATCAGTAATTGTCCAAGAAATGCAAAAAAATTAAACTCCATATCCTGCAAGCAGGATAGCAATAAAAGAACTGATCAGCATATCCTCTGTTGTAATATCTTCTTCATTGAGGAGTATGAAACTTTAGATGAAATCTGGTAGCAGCTCTTGATTCCACCTTTGCATAACCCCTGATTGACCAATCTCTTTTAATTCTCTACAAAATTTAAGGATATCAGGCTAATTCGCTTCGCATATAATGATTTTCAAATTCTCCAACAAACTTTCTTCAATGATCTTGAAAACTGGCCTATGATTTATTTATCAACATTCTCTAGGATAAGCCTTTGTGCAAATCGTTCATCAATGAAGCAACCAATATTTCTAGATTTTAATAATAACAGAATACAATCTTGATCGTATTAAATGCTCTTGGATTTATTCAGTAAAGCCTGCATGACTTCATCACATTCTGTTGAGAAAAGAGAGTATAGAATATTCGTCCCCATAAATATTTCAAGGTTTGAAGTTAGCAAATCCGAGAAAGTGTTGACCGTATCTTCAGTCTTTTTTATTATTTTGACATCCATCAAGATAGTGTAAAAAGTGGCTGAGGATATCCCGAATCCAATCAGCATCAAAGACAATGCAATTCGATCCGAATATCTCACCACATCTCTGGAAACTAGCTGTCCCAGGAAAGTTTTTAAAATATGTAAAGGACATCAGAAACTTTTGTCGAATTTTAAGAAGCGGAGAATTAACTAGATCAACATTACTAAAAAACAAATCAGAATTTCCGTGTGGAACGATGTACTTGTCACGAACGCCACATATCATATTATTTGTGACAAAATTTATGTATCCGTGCACAGCCTTTTTCATTAAACCAGTTGTCTTACTTTTGCTACGACTGTAGTCGCCAAACGATTCTTATCTGAATGCAATTTCTAAAACTTTGAAATTCATTTTCTTAGATAGGATATTCAGGAAAGACTGACACGCCAGTCGAAAATTTCTTCCTCTTGTAGACCTGGGTAAATGGATTGAAGTATTACATCACTGCAGTCTTTCCATTTGTAATTTTTCGAGGATTCCAGATGAGTATTCGATCTAAATCCATTTCCTTGGCAATATTAAGAACCGTAAAGTCCAAAAAATGTTTGGACTATTAGTAGCGAAGTAATTCTTCGTGGCTACCACTTTCTCTGTCTAGCGAATTGATTATGCAAATCCTTGAATGTCTCTTTGCCTCTAATACGTTCATCACAAATTCCACTATGGTCTTAAAAATTGCATTATCATCTAGGATTGCAACGAATCTTCCTCTTTCATGTAAACTTTAACTTTCTCCTGTAGGTCGGATCCTTTTTGGTGACGCTTGTAAAAAGTTAATAATTCCGCTAGGTACATTGCCAGTGATTTCTTGTAAGATGATGCTGATTCTTGAATCTTTGTGATGAACATTACTGTCATCAAGACATATTATTGTTTCGAGAGTTCAAGAATCGGTCTTTATTTGATGACAAAGTCCATTAAGCCACCTAAAGTCTTTGGAAACTTCTTGGGCATTTATACGAAAAAAGAAGAAGAGGATACTCTTGAACTGCAAAAGAGCTACCATATTGTTTTTTGAATTGTTTCCTGAAACAAACTGCTAGCTTTCAACTTATCTTTCATCTCTTGCTCACGCAAAAGAACTGTTAGAAAAATTCTTTAGCAACAATTTGTATATGTTTCATACAAATTACTGGGTTTAAAGCAGTGCATATAGAATGAACCTATTTGACGCTGGACCTGACCTCGAGCAAACATGTAGGCTACATGTTCAAACTAAGATTTAAAACTTGTCTTTCAAACTTTTTTATACATGACTAATCTTTTTATAAGATTTACTTTGCGCACGCACGGAATTTTGCTGGATATAAAGCACTGTGATTATAACAAAAGAAAAAATTCTGGTACACTGAAAAAAATGTTAGTTCAGGCAACTATTTAGTTAGTAAGATATGGTACTGCCGTCTTATTAGTTGACACTGCTATTATCTTAGACAGTACAAAATTTCCATTAGTTGCAGTGACTATTTAGTTAGTACCAGCAACTAAGTAAATGGTTGTATCAGCTAACAAAAGTGAAAATACGGTATTTCTAGTACTAGGGCATTGCCAATACCATATCTTATAAAGTGAATAGTTAACCCAACTAATTATTTTTTCAGTGTACAATAAATATTCTTTCATATTTTACGGTATAGAAACAGTTTTTAAATTAACATTTTCAACAGAACAATAAGTTGAAAATAAAGTTTACAACTTATCTTTTGAACTTTTTTCACACATTATACTTGCATAAGGATTTTTTTCAGCAGCACTACATTGCACAGGGACAAAATTTTTCTGGATTTAAAGCACTTTGAGCGTAGCCAAAAAAAATATACATTTTACTATGAACCTATTTTTCAGATGTAATGACTAAGATTTTACAAAGTATTCTTGGCAGTTCTTGGAATGAAGATTCTTTGATATTTTAGGTAGAGAAACAATATATAATTTATAAATGATGAATTACATAATAGATTTGAATATTGTAGAAAAAATTAAATTTTTTTCATCTGCATGCCCATACTAAAAAAAGCATTTTTCTGTAATTACAGAAACGGTTTCTTTGAAACAGTCCTTTTCATTTAACCAAAACTTGATTTTGAATTTAAAAAATAATTTGAATTTAAAAGAAAATTCATTATTAAAATAAAACAACTATTTCTTTGAACAAAAACTTTTTTGAATGAAAGAACCTTTTCTTTAACCTTTAGAGCGAATGAATATTTTTCTTTGATTCCATGAAATTTCCTTTGACTCAGGTAGAGAAAAGAGGGTATAGAATATTTGTACTCATGAATAGTTCAAGGTTGGAAGTAAACAAATCCGAGAGAGTGCTGACCATATCTTCTGTCTTTCCTATTGTTTTGAAATCCATCAAGATTGTGTCAAAAGTGGGTGAGAATATCCAGAATTCAATCAGGATTAAAGACAGTGCAATTCGATCCGAATGTATCGCCACATCTCCGGGGACTGGCTGTCCCAGCAAAGCTTTTAAAATATGTAAAGGACGCCAGAAGCTTTTGTCGAATTTCAAGAAGCGGGGAATTACCCAGATCATCATTACTAAAAAAACAAATCAGAATTTCTGTGTAAAACGATGTGCCTGTCACGGTTAGAGATTGAATCTTTTTTGATAAAATTAGGACCACTGCAGAGAAACGAATCATTTCTGTTCTAATAATAAATATGGTGGAATGCTCTGCACAGCGAACGCCAGGTACGAGGGTAGTTCAATAAGTCCTTAGAATGACCAACAGATGGCGCGCGAATCGCTCCAAATCATCTGTTTTCAGTCAGCACCACTCCCGACTAGATA
>NC_046662.1:51381943-51435089 GCF_010883055.1 Belonocnema kinseyi | reverse complement strand
AAAAGCTATCGGCAAGATGGGTGCCGCGTTTGCTCTCAGCTGAGAATAAACGTAATAGAGTGGTCGCCTCTGAGGCTCTTTTGGCGCGCATAAGTCGGAATCATGAGGAATTTTTTCGTCGATTTGTGACTGTGGATGAAACAAACACCCACCGTATTCACCAGATTTAGCCCCCAGTGACTTTTTCTTATTTCCAAACTTGAAAAAATGGCTCGGTGGACAGAGATTTCCAGACAACGAAGACGTCATTGCCTCTGTAAGTGCTTGTTTTGAGGAACTTCCGAAAACGCACTTTTCTGAAGGATTAAAAAAACTTGAAAAGCGATTGACCAAGTGTATAGAGCTCCAAGGAGATTATGTTGAAAAATAAAAAAAAAATTACCCAAAAAAAATTGTTTTTATACTTCATTCTAAGGACTTATTGAACTACCCTCGTATTATATTATTTGTGAAAAAATTAATGTACCCGTACACAGCCTTTTTCATTAACTCAGTTGTTTTACTTTTGTTACAACTTTAGTCGCCAAACGATTCTTCTTTGAATGCAGTTTCTAAATAAATTTGAAATTCATTTTCTTAGATGGGATTTTCAGACTAACTGCGTCTGGTGCAGAAACGTCTATTGGATATCCAGAAAAATTAAATTCCACCAGAAGCAAGTATCGAAAATCTATTGAACCTATTTTTATTTCAGAGCCACTCAAATCTTATAATTTTTCAGGAAAAACTGACACTCCGGTCGAAAATTTCTTCCTCGTGTAGATCTGGGTAAATGGATTGAAGTATTGCATCACTGCAGTACTTTCTTTTGTAGTTTTACGAGGATTTCAGATGAGTGTTCAATCTAAATGCAATTATAGCGAAGTAATTCTTTGTGGCTACCACTTTCTGTGTCTAGCAAATTGATTATGCAAAGCCTTGAATGGCTCTGTGCCACTAATAACTTCATCAAAAATTCCACTATTCTTTTAGGAATTCCATTCTCATATAGGATTCCAACGAAAGTTGTTCTTTCATGTAAACTTCAACTTTCTCCTGTAGGTCTGATCATTTTTGGTGATACTTGCGAAAAGTTAATCATTGTGCTTGGCACATTGCCAGCGATTTCTTGTAAGATGTTGCTGAATCTTGCATCATTGTGATTATACTACTGTCATCAATCAATATTATTGTTTTGGGAGTTCAAGAACCTGTCTTTATTTAATGATAAAGTACATTAAGTCCCCTGGAGACTTTGGAAGTTTCTTGGATTTTTATACGAAAAAAGAAGAAGAGGATACACTTGGACTGCAAAAGAGCCAACAGGTTGTTTTTTAAATGGTTTCCTGAAACAAATTTCTAACTTTCATCTGGTCTTCTACCTTTTGCTCACGCAAAAGAACTGTTTAAAAAAATAATATGGTTCATACAAAACACTGAATTTAAAGTAGTGTGAATAGCATGAAAGGAAAAGAGCTGATTATTATCCTTTTTGATGCCCTACCTGATCTCAAGCAAACTTGTAGGCGTTTCCATGAGCTGTCATTTTCAGCAGGAAAAAGTTTAAAATAAGGTTTAAAACTTATCTTTTAATCTTTTTTCACTAATAAAGAATTTTTATACAGGGACCACTTTGCGCATGCACGAAATTTCGCTGGATATAAAACACTAATTTTGCACAAAATATTCTCCAAAAAATATCTTTTGAACTTTTTTCATACATTTTACATGCATAAAGAATTTTTTAGCTGGACCACTTGGCGCATGCAAAAAAGTTTGCTGGATATAAAGCAATTTTTGGGTTAATGAAAAGAACTGTTTCAAAGAAACTGATTCATAAATTTAAGCAAAATATTTTTCTGAGTATGGGCATGAATATGGAAAAAATTTGATTTGTTGTCGAATGTTAAAATCTATTAGACAGGGTGAGGAAAAAGTATGGAAACTCCGGAAAATCTCAGAGGGTTGGTCATAAAAAAATTTTAAGATCAGGTCTTATGAAACTTTCTACGAGGAATCCAGTGATGACCTCGGGCATCGCCAAGGGCAACGTGACCTCTAGAGGTCAAATAAATGTCAAATTATGCTTGCAAAAAATTTCCCATAACAATTGGTTAGAAACGAAGGTTAATGACAGGTCATAAGTAACTTTCAACGAAGAATTCAATCATGACCTTACCATAGATTTGACCTTGGTCAATTTTGCGGTATATCGCCCCTAGTGGGGCAAGGATACCCTACTGGGGGTAAACTTTCAAACATTATTCATGATCTCTGGAAACATTCTGATGATTAAAATTGTTTTCGATATTTTGTGCACAGTGACCCGTGCGCGAAGTAAAACGTCACGCGAAAACGAATCTTCACGTACGGCGTATCAAAAAATAATCTTCGATGCATGTGCGCGAAGACATTTCCACCTCGTGTAGACCTTTTTGCTCTCGTTCCACTTGGGTGGAACCATCCACATAAGGTGAAATTTCTTCCCGCACTAGTTTCGAAAACTCCTATTTCATTTTATTGTTTTAACCACTAGTTTCACATGATATTTTCCTATATAAAAAAAGAAATTCACTTTAAAATAACCTTCGAATGACCTTGAGGGTGAGGCCCAAGGTCAAATCGAAAGTCATGATTGAATTGTTCGTTGCAAGTTACGTACAACCTGTTACTAACCTTCTTTTCTATCAA
Source organism: Belonocnema kinseyi (assembly GCF_010883055.1). Lineage (NCBI taxonomy): Eukaryota > Metazoa > Arthropoda > Insecta > Hymenoptera > Cynipidae > Belonocnema > Belonocnema kinseyi. The sequence continues at coordinate 51,432,419 of NC_046662.1, read as the reverse complement.
CTTGTTATGTGCGATTTTCTTGCAAGCATAATTTGACTTTTATTTGCCCAATGGAGGTCACGTCGCTCTTGGACGTTAAGGCATATTTTAACGTAAAATTGCTCGCTATTTCGATTGCTGATATAAAAAGTATGAGTTCCCATATTTAAAAAAGTTGACCTTAAAATGACTTTGAAAGTGAGGTCCAAGGTCAAATTTAAGGTCATCACTGGATTCCTCGTTGAAAGTTACATCAGACCTGATCTTGAATAAATGAACCTTTTCTTTAACCTTTAGAGCAAATGAATTTTTTTCTTTGATTCCAAGAAATTTCTTTTGAATCAAGGGACCTATTTTCTAAATGTACAAGGACGATCCTGCCTGTGCAAAATCATCATCTTGGATTAAAAATTTATAAACAACTTCCAACATTTTATCCACAGCTGCTCCTAAAGACGCTTTTCATTGAATACTGTGATTCATAAAAATGTTGTTTGAAAGTGCTTTGAATTTCCTGAAAGGATCCCAAAAACAATTTTTACTTTTATAAAATTTCTAGAACAAGATACAACGTTCCATATCTTATCATAGTTAAGTAATATTATGAATCTTTCACATTTTATAATTATATTGTTCATTAAAGCACAATTGCAATCAATTGATATTATCTTATTATTTAATTGACTTAAATCATTCTATACTTCGATGATAAATCTTGTCAACCTACGTCTGTAAAATAAGTTATCAAACGAATTTTCAACTAAACATTTGAATTTTTGATCAAACAAGATAGCTTTTAACAAAATAGTTAATTTTTTTCACAAACTATTTGATCGTGCAAACAAGTTGTTGAATTATGAACCTACAAAGGTATATTTGTAACGTGATGGTTGAATCCCCAAAAAAAACGTTAAACTGCAAACAAAAACAGCTACAATTTAGATAAAAAAATAAATAAATTTTAGATTCAGATTTCGATTTTGTATTTATAATTGTATAAGGCTTATTTGAAAAACACTATGCTTCCTCCATTATGACTTATTAAAAAGCGAACTTATGAATCTCCATATAAGAGTAAGTTGAAATAACTGATTACAAGTAGGTGAATCTTGTGAGTTTTTTCTTGGGAAACCATTGACTTGATAGTGAAAAAATTTTGCTCTTAGTCGAGATTTTCTTTTTTTGTTCGACGTAGGATATCTTGCTCATTGATTTCATCTAAAAATAAACTTGAAAAAACGGCGGATGTTTTCTCTTGTAACATGTTTCCAGTGTTTCACTGATGTATTTATGCCAATCTGAGTGTAAAAAAATCAATGTTAGAAATGAAATTTTTTTTTTTTTTACTTAAATTCAGTCTCTGTTAATTTTATAAAGGTACTAAGCTAAATGTAATAGATATTTTTCACATTCTTGTGTCAATTTCGAGACACTAGGTGAGAATCAGGTAGCCTTGGTCACTTATAATTCTGAAGAAATTGTACTTTCTGCGATAATAAATTAACATTATTATTTTTCAATATTTTTCCATTACGTAATGCTATAAATATAGACACATATCTGCCGTTAGCTCAAAAGAAAATCTGATCTACAGGAGCCTAATGGTGAACCTATTTTTGACCTTGAGGATGACTTAAGATTATTTTAAGGTCAACTTTTTTTTAATGGAAGCGCCCCTTTGTGACACCAGACATTGAAAGAACGGAAAATTTTACATTTAATTACGTACTTAGGCCATATGTTCCAGATGACCTTAAAGGTAATCCTTTAAACAGATATCAGAACAGGGTCTCGGTCAAAGCTTAGACTCTTATCAGCGCCTGATACTTACATAAGTTTGTCCGCTATGGAATATATTCGAATAATGCTGTTCTTGTAGCCAACAAAACATTGTTTGACATGAAATGACCTTAGATTGACCTCTAATGTTATGCAGAACATATGACCTAAGTACATGTTTAAATGTAAAATTCTACGAACTTTCGATTGCCGGTTTCAAAAAGGGGCGTTTTGTCTTAAAAAAGAAGATTACCTTGCAATGACATTGAAGGTCATCCACAATATAAAAGCTAAGGTCACCATCGGATTCCTTTTTAAAAGTTACAACGGGTATAACGTTGACCTTTGTGCAAAATGGATTTCATGACATCCTGTATATTAGGTATCTAGAAAGCAAGCGCATTTTGTTAAAAATGTATCAAACTTACTATTAAATATTTTAAACGTACAGAAAACATTAGAATGATTTTGATATAATTACATAAATTATATTTCGAACTATGTGATGTGTAATTTTTCTTCAATAATTTTACGTATAGTTTTATTCATTTAAGTTTTTTGTAACGCAGACTAATTGGCTAGCGCTAGCTTTTAGTGTCAGATACGTTTTTTTGAACAAGGAATGTTTAATTAGGCTTATTTAAAAATAAATCGGCCCTTAGAAGTTTTTATGGTCTAGTCGTTCGATTGCCTTTAAGAAGTGATATCTCGTGCTGTATCAGGTTCTCGATCTTTTTAACAAGTAATTCTCCAAGAAATATAAAAACTGAAACTCCATATCCTGCAACGAGTGGCATCAGCAGCATATTCTCCGTACTAATCGCTTCTTCATTGGTAGGTCTGGAACTTCACATCAAACCTGGAAGGAGCTCTTGATGCCATTTTTGCATAACGCCTGGTTGGTCAATCCCTTTCAATCTTCGATCAAATTCACGGAGATCAGGAGAATTTGCCTCGCATATCATCAATTTCAAATTCTCCATCAAGCTATCTCTAGGGATCTTAAAAACTGGCCTATGATTTTCGTCTAGATTTTCTAGGACAAACGTTCGTGCTAATCCTTCATCTATGAAACATGAGAAATTTCTGTATTTCAATCATAACTATATGCAGTCTTGTCCGCTGGGAATGATCTTGGCTTTATTTAGCAAAGTCTGCATGATTTTACAGTTTTCAGAGGACAATAAAGATGTGAAGATATTTATTACCATAAATGGTTTGAGGCCTAAAGTGAGCCAATCCGAAAAAGTGTTTACCGTATCTCCTGTCATAGTTACTATTTTGATGTCCATCAAAATCATGTATAAATTAGATGAAAAAACTAAAAACCCGATCAGCATAAAAGACAATTCAATCCGATCCGAATGTGATGCCACATCTTTAGGAACTGGTTGTCCCAGAAAAGCTGCTAATATGTTCTTCGGAGACCAAAATCTTTTATCGAATTCAAAAAAGTGTAAGATCAAAAAGATCAGAGCTAATAAGAAACAAGTGAGAATTCGCGTACTGGACGATGTTTTTGTGATTGATGCATATTGAATCTTCCTTGACATAATTGGTCCCACTGCGGAGGAACGAATCATTCCTAGTCTAGTGTCTAGTGAAGAGATCATCAAAAGCCTTGGATGGCTCTGTACCACTGATACGTTCATTAAAAATTCTAGTATGACCGTAGGTATTGTCGTCTCATCCAGGATTGCAACATATGTTGCTCTTTAATGAAAACTTTTACTTTCTCCTGTAAGTCTGATACTTTTTGGTGACACTTACAAAAAGTTAATTATTCTGGTTAGCACATTATCAGTATTTGCTCGTAAAATTTTGTTCAGCCTTTAATCTTTTCGATGATCTGCATACTCATCGATCAAGATGACTATTCCGGAAGTCCAAGTATCTGCCTCAATTTCCTGAAGAATTCCATCAAGCCACCTGAAATCTTTGGAGGCGTCTTGGACTTTTATGGAAAACATGAAGAAAAGGATACACTTTCACTGCAAAAGACCCATCATGTTTCTTTTTTAATTGTTTGCTATAAAGAATGATTTGCTGGTTCAACTCGTCTTTTACCTTTTTCTGACGCAGAAGAACTGTTTTGAAAAAAATTGCTTGGCAACAATGACCAGTACATATTTTTACGCTCACTGATTGAAATAAAGTGAAGTGGGTAAATTTTATTATGGAATGAAAAGTAGTGTGCATAGAAAACGAGAAAAATACTTAGGTACATTAAACGATATTTTAAAAATCTGTCCTCAAAAAAAATTACACACAGATTCTGTTATTTAATTAATAACTCCAAAAAGAAATTATGTAAACGAATTCCCAGTTTATTTTTCTAGTGATGTTTAGATTTTTTAAAAGAAAATTTATCATTTATTATTACTTGGTTATTTTAAATACAAATTGTATAAACAATTTTTGAAGTATGGACATTTAAAATCAACAAGAAATATTTTTTCTTTTAATTTTTCTTAAAAGAATGGTCACCCTCATTTTAAACGTGAAGTTCACCTTCATGGCTTTTTGAAGGTCAACTTTATTTTTTTAATGGAAATGCCCTTTTTACATCTGCAATCGCTAGAGTAGAAAATTCTACGCTTAGTTAAGTACCCAAGTCATAGGTCAATTGTAAAGTTCAAGGTCAGTTAGAGGTTATTCAAAATAACCAAAGCTTTGTAAGAGGTCAGTGTAATTCTTGAAGTAAATTTCAACGAGGAATACGATGGTGATTTTCATTTTGACCTTGAAGTTGACCTTCATGGCATTCTAAAGGTGAACTTTGTTTTTTTAAAATAAAAACCCCCTTTTTTAAATCTGCAATAGATAGAGCGGAAAATTCTACGTTCAGGTACGTACTCAAGTCATAGGTCAATTGTAGCGTTCAAGGTGAGTTAGAGGTTATTTGAAATTAACAAAGTTTTCTAAGAGATCAGTGTAATTTCTGAAGTAAATTTCAACGAGGAATTCAATGGTGACATTCATTTTGACCTTGAAGTTGACTTCCATGGCTTTTTGAAGGTCAACTTTGTTTTTTTAAATGGAAACCCCCTTTTTTACATCTGCAATCGATAGAGCGGAAAATTCTACGTTCTGGTACGTACCCAAGTTATAGATCAATTGCAACGGTCAAGGTCAGTTAGAGGTTATTTAAAATTAACAAATTTTTCGAAGAGGTCAGTGTAATTCCTGAAGTAAATTTCAACTAGAAATTCATTGGTGAGCTCTGTATTGATCTTGATTATAGCGTTTCGAATATTGTAAAATCATAAGGAAATTTTTCATTAAAAGTTCCAGGTGTTTTGGTGAGAGTTTTGTTCCTCCTTAAAGAGTTATACAGTCCTATACCGTTCTTCGATACCTAAGTCAATACCTAAGGCGATACCATAAGTCCTATACCGTTTTTCCATAGGAATATTACGAATCGAAACTAAATTTACGTATTTCGAGTACATATTTACTATCTTTCCCTAAAAGATTATTATGGCGCAAGCTAAACTTTCGGAACGAGAGAGGGTATCTGTATTAATGATGAATTGAAAGAACTGTAAGGCGCTTTATGAATTATGGATCTATCAAGGACCTTTAGAGAATTGGTCGGCGAAAATCTGCTTGATCTAAGGAGATACACATGTACATAGCCCAAGCATTTGTTGAAAACCCACACCTTAGTTTACATCGAGCTAGTGATGAGCGTGACGTTACTCCTGAGACAGTGCGAAATATGTTAAAAAGCATTAATTTCCATACTTACAAAGTTTATCTGGAACAAGAGCTCAATGAAGACAATCCTGATCGTCGGGTTGAATTTTGTGAAATTATGATGGACAGAATTGATAAAGATCCTCTTTTCTTGCACAATACAGTATTTTCAGATGAATCTACTTTCACTTCAAAAGGTAAAGTTAACAGGAAAAATTATACATATTGGTCCGACAAAAATCCTGATTGGATGTTGGAGAGTAACACACAATATCCACAAAAGATTAATGTTTGGGCCTGTATATTGAATGATATATTGATAGGCCCTTTCTTCATCGATGGCAATCTCAATCCCCGTTCATATGAAGAACTTCTCAGAAACCAAATTGTACCAATAATAAGGGAGATTACAGGCGATAATTTTCAAAATATTTCGTTGCAGCAGGATGGAGCAGCGGCTCATCACGGTAGGGAGGTTCGAGCATATTTGGTTACTCAGTTCCCTCAAAGGTGGATTGGAAGAAGGGGTGATATCGAGTGGCCTGCTAGATCTCCTGATCTGACGCCTCTCGACTATTTTCTTTGGGGTTATTTAAAGAGCAAAGTATACTTAACGCAACTGCAAAGTTTAGACGAATTGCGGAATCGGAATCTGCAACAGACTACTTTGATTAATAGGGAGATGTTTCGTAATGCTGTAACTCATTTTTAAAATGCATAGCTTTCTGCCAAGAAGTCCACGTCGTTCTTCATGAGTAATGCTAAACGTAAACGTAAACTGCTTGGAAAAAACCTTGAAGATCATCACCGAGATCAATACAGAGCTCACCAATGAATTTTTCGGTGAAATTTACTTCAGGAATTGCACTGACCTCTTGGAAAACTTTGGTTATTTCAAATAACCTCTAACTGACCTTTAACGTTACAATTGACCTATGACTTGGGTACGTACCTGAATGTAGAATTTTCCGCTCTATCGATTGCAGATGTAAAAAAAGAGAGTTTCAATTTAAAAAAACAAAGTTGACCTTTAAAAAGCCATGAAGGTAAACTTCAAGATCAAAATGAAGATCACCATTGAATTCCTCATTGAAATTCACTTTCGGAATGACACTGACCCCTTGGAAAACTTTATTAATTTTAAATAACCTCTAATTGACCTTGAACGTTAAAATTGACCTATGACTTGGGTACGTACCATAACGTAGAATCTTCCACTCTACCGATTGCAGATGAAAGAAAAGGAGGTTTCCATTAAAAAAAAATACAAAGTTGACCTTCAAAAAGCCATAAAGGTCAAATTCAAGGTCAAAATGACGGTCACCATTGAATTCCTCGTTGAAATTTACTTCAGGAATGACCTTCACTTTTTGAAAAATATTTTATCTGAGGAAATATCCAACCCTCCTGGGACTTTTTAGAAACCCTGTATAATATTCCATAGTTGAAAATCCACAGTGTTTCTTCATTGAATTGTTTTATAACAATTATCATTACAAGTTAAACATTTCTTATTAAACGCACCCCTAAGCAATAAACCTCAGTGAGTGGTCTTACTAAAATAACAATAACTACTAAGATAAAGATAACTACCAAAATTGAAAAAAATGCAATTTTTTAGGGATGAATTATCTCTTATATGGGAACATAGTGTCAGCAAATTTTATTAAATCCTACTTTGAAAAATTTTGCACCAAAATGAGTTAGCTTGAAAAGATTTTATGGAATGTGTTCCTCATATTGATACGTAAAAAGTCATCAGAAGAGAGACAGAAATCCTAGTGGGCACAAAATGTGGCGACCTCTTTACGACATCGTTACGACATCTTTACGACAACTTTACGATATCCTATGCCCATGTCGTTAAGGTGTCTTTACGATATCGTAAACATGTCGTATGATCTGACGATGTCTTGAAGATATCGTAAAGACACCGAAACGACACGGACATAGGATGTCGTAAAAATGTCGTAAAGATGTCGTAACGATGTCGTAAAGACGTCACCAAATTTTGTGCCCACTGGGATATTATTAAGGTACATTTATCCAGAAAATAAAAGATGCGTGTTTTCCTCTAGATTGATGCAAGGTTTTACAAGACACGTCTTTTTATAGTACTTTACTGAAATGACAGGAAAAGATTTAAACTTTTTTTTTGCTAAAAAATTTGAACATCCGATTAGATAATCTAATGAGAGTATTAAAATGGGGCTGTCTTAGCAATAATAGACAAAAGAATGGGGCATTTCTGGCACCATAAATACTGCTCGAAATATTGAAGGTAGCAGTTAGTTTCGTCAACACATTCAATAATGTGGATTAGTCGAATTATTATCAAAGGAAAACCATTTTATCTTTCGACGAAAATGTAATGGGACTGCCCCTGACAAGGTGAAGACTTTTTTTAAATAATGAAGGTAAAATAAATTCCGAACAATAAAAGATATTTAATAGTCCAGCGCATTAAGACCAGAATAAAGATCAGCACAACCGAAAATTGTAAGAATCTTTGGTAGTTCAGCTAACTAAGACTACAATACAGATCAGTCTAAATAACAAAGGCAAGGGATGTTACTAATCCCGCCATTCATGATAATAAAATAGATCAGTCAAATCAACAGAAGCAAGACTAGTAGTTACGCCAGTTACGACAACATAAGTTTAACTAACATTACATTTTCCCTCTAATTAGTCTGCGTTTAAATAAATTCGTTTGTGGTATTAATCTACCATTACGTGTCTCTACTAGCCACCTTGCCTTTGTGGTTATTTTGAAAAATTTCAAGACAGCGCTATTATTTTGTCCTTATTAGCTGGGCGGCTCTTGTCAGGTTTGCCAGTTTTGTCAGTGATCGTGCTGATCACATTTTATATTAAAATATTTACACTGATCCTGGAATTTCGAACCTTATGATAAATTCGTTTATGTTATTAATCTACTCGTTCAGCCTCTACATAAAGGGAGAAATGAACAAACAAAGAGAGACCGAAGGATAAGGTAATAAATAAAGAGAGGGAGATTCTAAGAGACTGGATGTAGAAAAGAGGCTGGGCGCAGGCACATGGTATGTAACAGAAGACGAAGAGGGAGAATACAAGTATGTGAGTAAGGTGGGGGTGTCGGTGAGAAACTACGTGGTTATGAATATGTAAGGTTGGGAGGATAGGCAGAAAATTGCAGTAAAAAGGAGAGTAGAAGCGGATAGTGTCGATAAAAGAGAGGTTGACCGGAACAAGGGAGGCGATAGAGAAGTATCACTAGCAGTTAAGGTACGCTCTGAAAGGTCTTTGATGGAAGATATATGGGAGGGTCTGAAAGAGAAAGTGAACCAGTGTGTATAAAAGGTGTCTAGGAAGGAAAATAAAGAAATTTTGGAACCGTGGTTCGATGGAAAATTTAAAAAGATGAAAAAAGGTGGGAAGAGGTGAGCGAGAAAGAAGTGGAAAGACAAGACCGCGAAAGAAAGAAGTCCGTAGGAATGAGAAAGAAGTTTATGCTTATGTATAGTAAGAAAGAGCAGAAAGAGGAAAGGTATCTAGAAGATGAGCTAGGAAGTCTTAGGTTAGAAGGGGTCATGCGGAAAATAATAAATAGGTTTAGGAAACTTAGGGGTGGATAAGCTCGCAGAAATGGGGTGAGAAATGGAGGAAATTTTTTTAACAATTGTGATAGATCTCGCAAATTAAGGGAATGGGAAGTATTTGGAGTACCGAGAAGCGGATGCAGTCAATAAAGTTAACAAATTTAAATAAAAATATGTTTTATCAAACCAACTTGCAGCATTTCAAGTTTGAGATAGTTTCGATAGCCCGAACCACGCGGCGAAGCCAGGTGCGGGCGAGCACTGGTGTTAGTGGTATCCGGTCGATGAAACCAAGAAAGCGGAAGCAGCTGATATCAAAAACTTCGAGGATAATATCGTCCTGAGGCGATGGAGCATCATTATAGGTACCAAAGGAAATGGGAATGGAACGTTCGAGTTTTCCGACTATCAGAGCGGCCGGTAGAATAAGACAGGATTATCAGTACTCAGGTTTTGGGTATCAGAACGAGGAAGTGGTAATCTCCCCACTCCTAGTCCTGGATTCGCAGGGAGAGGCTGAAGGGAATAATGAAAAAACTATGGATGGTGAAGGGATTTACAAGATGGTGGAGGTAGGGGTTGATTTCGCTACTGTATAAAAATTGGAATCGGATAAGACAGGAACATTATAGAGGGGTTACGCTAATGAATATGGCGTACAAAGTATACACGATAATGCACGGGAAAAAATCCGGGTGGAGGGGGTTGCCCGCGTCGGCTGGACCTCTATCGGTTCGAAAATGGATCTACGGTAGTTCAATTCTCTAGGGACCAGATTGATTCGGCGGGACTAGAGTTGGATTACTGATTGAGAGTGTAAGGAAGACGAAAGATAAGGAAACACGAGGGGGAGGAATTTTGGGTTTTTTTCTGAATGGCGAGACGGTCAAGAAAAGGGTGCTTGTTAAGAGGATTTAGGATATGATCCCTTTAGTATCTTTAGCATTTAAGTAGATGATGAAAAGGTTGAAAATAAGTTGATAGTCATTCGACTTAAAGAGACACTTTTCAGCACGACTTTAATGGCAAATGCAGATTTCCGAGAATTTTCGACGAGTAGGTTTCCTCTTTTGAACTAATCTTTAACCAATTTTTATTGTTTTAAGAAAAGTTGGTTACCTCTTCAAAAATCAGGAAATGGCATCTTTTTTTATTATATAGTTTATAAAAAACACAACTACAATTAATTGATATAATACATCAGAAATGTATCTGATCAGCCAGTTTTCCTGGTATGATAAGCAATTAGTGTGGAATCAGCAGGTTTTTATATCTAGAAAAGCCAGGTTTTCATCCAAATCATTGTATTTTTTGATAATGAATCCTCTCAGCCTACACCTGTAAAATAATGAATAAAAAGAATTTTCACCAAAAAACTTGAATTTTTTTAAAAACAAAAAGGATTCTAACAAAATCGTTAAATTTTTAACCAAATATTTATTCTTAGACCCAAATTTTTGAATTTTTAACCTGCAAAGATAAATTTTTAACGAAATGGTCAATTTAAAAATAATAATAATAATCTTCAAACAAAGACAGTTACACTTTGGAACAGATAATTTACCTTTTAAATTTAGAATTAGATTTTTAATTCATAATTGTGTAGTGCTTCAGAGGAAGTTAGAATAATTAAACATAAGTAGGTCGATCCATAATTTTAAAAATTTTAAAGATTATAGCTGACAATATATAGTATATATCTTGTCAATTTTATTTTTGATAAACAACTACTTGACACAAAAAAAAATTAAATTTTTTGCCGAGATTTCCGTTTTATATTCGGCGTCGGATCTCTTTCTGTTTGACTTGATTTTAAAACATTTGGAAAAATGACAACATGGTGACTTATTTTCTCTTGCAAAATGTTTCCCGCGTTTCACTTATTTATATAACTCTATAAACTCTCGAAATTGCTTTCTCATTTTTTTCTTTTTCAAATAATTCCAATTTTGATAACGTTTTTTGGCTTTTCTTCATTTTTCTTCTCGAGACTTACATGATTTTCCATGACCTCTTGATTTTAATTATTTATAATTATTTGAAACAAATTCAATTTAAAATGAACATTGCTTTCCTATTCAGATTCTATTTTTTTATTTTCATACAGGTACTAAATTAAACGTAATGCATATTTTTTACATTTTTGTTTCAGTTTCGTGACATTAGGCAAGAGTTTTTCTGCGATGATGAATCAACGTTATAATGTTTCAATATTGTTTTATTTATTTGGTCACTAAAAAGCAAATGGATTTTTTTGGAAAATGGACCAAACTTATCATTACATTTTTTTTAAATTACGAAAAACATCAGACTGATTTTGATACGAATATGTTTTACTCCCAAACTATGTGACCTGTCATTTTTTACATCCCCATTAAAGATTAAAAAACAGGTTTTTACGAATTTGTCTTCTTTCTGCCATTTTGGATAAAAATTCAAAAAGTGAGCGCATTCTTTAAATTTTTGAGATAATTTCTTTCGAAATACCAAAACTCTTTGTACGGGTTTTCATAGTACTTGAAAATTTGAACATTTTCTCGTTAAGACTCTTTTGTATAAAAAAATTTTTTATATAATTTTTTTTAATTTTGGAAGACCCTAGAAGTGTATCATAACAGCGTATTGAATTTAAAAAAAAATTTTATTTTAATTTTTCCGGCACAAAAAATAATGCAATTTTTTTTAAAATCCATTTTTCGCTTAGGCTGTGCAAGATACGATGGTAGATGTATAAATAGAAAAAGTGCACCCAAAAAATATGTAACCATTTTTTATTAGTCACTTTTTGATAGAATGCGTAGTTCTTTGTTTATTCGTAGTTTAAATTTAGGAAAATTTTTTTTACCTAAATTACACAGACACACGAAAAAAAAGTTATCTGAACTTTTGAACAGACCATGTTGCTCTTATGTTTTTGAAGTAACTGAATCAGAATCCGGTAGCCGTTTGGATCCATCAGATCAGAGTTTTCTTCTAACCTCAAAAAACACAAAAATAGCCAATATAGCCAAAATAGCCATTTTTTTCATAAAAAATATAACCCGACAACACTTTTGCAGGTATTTTGAATCGCTGAATTTGAGTATAATGTTGTATTAATCCCTATTTAGAGGCATTCTGCGCCTAATCTCAAAACCGTCAAACCAAACCTTAAAACTGCCTCCAATTATCCAGAATAAACGATCTTCCAGATGTAGGGGCAAAAAACAGTCCCAAAAAATGTATCTTATATTTTTCGGGTCACTGAATCGGCCTGGGGCCTTCCTTACTCGGAAAAGTCTAAGTCCATCCCTAACCTCAAGATATGCCCTCCAAAAATTACCTTAATACGCGAGCCTAGCCGATGCGGTAGCTCGAGAAGGAGAAAGGGCCTCGACGTGAGGCATACGACACTAGTAAGTTTATATCAGCCCCCTGCCTCGACCGAGTATGTGTATGCAGTAGTAGTTTTTTTACCATCCGGAGGGGAAATGTCGGTCAAACTAAGCCAACAGATGGCGTCATAAAAAGTAGATCTGTCTTTTTCATTGAATTGCTTTAAGAAAAAGCAAAAATAATTAAAAACTTGATGCTGTTTGCAATTAAACAAAAAATAATATATGAAAAAATAAGAGTAACTATTACTAATTATTTCAAAAAAAAAATTCATTAGAATATCTAAGACTACAACTTAAGTTGCAAAGTTCAGAATCTTTATACCTTTAAAATCATAATAATTTCAAGTTTTGAAGGAAACATTGTTAAAAAGTAGTGGTAATTATAATTAAAATGTTTGAGGGAATCAAGTTTCAAATCAAATAATTTGAGAGAATCATTTGATAACAAGTCAATGACACGAATGATAAATGAGAGAATGTATTTAATATTATTTAATATCATGTATATATTTATTTAAATTGAACCAAACATCATATATACATACAGGGTGGACACGCTGGGGCTTACATACATGGCGATCTGAAGGCTACCCGAATTTCACAGCAGCAGGGGAGAAGCCATTATACAGGGGTATTTTCATATTTCGCGCCTTTAAAATTGCATTCGGATCGATCATTCGGTCAAGTCCGTGCATCTTCGGATCAAGTTTATTATAGTTTCCATGGTTGCGTTCGAAACTTCAAATGGATACAAGTATCAAAACAACATAGGTTATGTTACATAGTAATTGAAAATAATAAAAGTGTTTATTTAATAATGAAGTGAGACATGTGTACTCAGAAGTAAACGTCAATTATTTTCCGTGCCAATAACATTATGGAATGTCTGCTGAGTGACAAATACTATAAAATAGTAATAATGTTCTGCGATCCCAATGGGCGAAGAGTGAATTGTGTTTAACGCTAATTAGCCGCAAGAAAGGTATGTTATGAATATGTAGAATATGTATTAAGTGAAGTAAATAAAATATTACATGCGTAAACTTTAAATTGACATTATCTACATTTACTTACAGTGATTAGGACAAAACACGTGAATCCGAACATAACCTCGAAATAATGACAGATCGACCCGGCTTGTTTATTATGCTTTCGATTGTTTATTATTTGCCAAAGAAATGTTTTGTATGCTTGTATGTTGATTACTGACAGTGCCGGCAGTAAAAACTTAAACAATAATTACTCAATAATAATTTAACAAACATGAATTATTAATAATTTTAATAAGTAACACTTTATTCCTGAAATTAATAACTGATTTCCATTGTTTTTTTTCCACAGATCGATCATAGATGAAATACACATCAGGAAATGCAGATGGATTTTGTGCATTTCAGCTGGTTCATTTCAATGAACATCATTGAAAAACCATTATCTCTAGACCTTATCCCAAGATTGGGGATTGAGCAGCCTAAAATGAATTCAAATTCAATCTGATGGTATAGGTGTATCAAAAAAATATCTCGAGGTAATTTATCTTGTCTGAATTTTAATTAATAAAATATTTAGGGATTTTTTTTTTATTTTACAAAATGTTTTTTCTAGATCTCATCCTAAAATTTTGTTTAGTCAACCAATAAAATAAATTAGAGACTCGTTGGTGATCGAATTGTATCAGAAATAAATTTAGACAAGATAATTTAGGCTAGAATTGTTATTCCATTTTTTCAGAAATTATTCTATTTTCGAAATTGCTATCTCTGGATCTGATTTCCAAACTGGCATTCAATCAGCCTCGAAAATTAATTCTAATTCATTTTGATGGCATAGGTTTATCAAAAAGATATCTCGAAGAAATTTAATTTTCCTGAATGTTAATTAATAAAATATTCAGGGATTTTTTTTGTATTTTAGAAAATGTTTTCTCTGGAACTCCTCCTAAAATTTGGTTTGACCAACCAATAAAATAAATTAGAGACTTGTAAGTGTAGCAGAAATAAATGCAGAAGCGATATTTTGTGCTAGAATTCTTATTCCAATTTTTTCATAAGTTTTGCTATAATTATGTATTTTATCATTTCTAAATATTAAATTCATACATTATTGGTATCTTGTCAGAAAATACAAATATTTTAGTGTAATTAAAATTTACTCGAAATGTTATTTTAGTATATTTTATTAACTTATCGTTTAAGCTCAAATTATGCCGTTAGAAATGAAGACACCAATTTCGTAAATTTAATTCAGAATCCCTAAAGATTTCATTAATTTAAATTCAGGAAAATTAAATTTCTTCGAGATATCTTTTTGATAAACGAATTTAAACGATTTAGCGAATACCTGAATTCTTCCTGGCGCTTGAAGGAAATAATAATTTGAAAAATCTCAAATTATAATATTTTGCCACACGAATTGATTATAACAATAGTTATTATAAACTTTTAAATTATTTTTGTTATTAAATGTCATTTTTATATTAATGTGAATCACTTTTAGCACCAAAAATTTTCAACAATGATAAGACTATTTGTTCATTTGTTTATCAAATTTTTTTGCAACAAATAAATGGAATTATAAACAAATTATTTGTATTTTATGATTCCCTTCAACATTAATTTAAGATAATATAAAGTTCTCCTGATCAGTTATTAAAGCGTAAAAAATTGTTATGTACACAATTTCAGTTTTTCCATGCTTTAAGTAAAAACATTATTAATAAACAAATAGAGAAGACACAAGTTCGGAGCGTCAAGCTTAACGAAAAAAGTAAATTTCCTCCTACTGTCCGAAATGAGTACGGTACGTTTGTTTATAGAGTTTAATAGTTTATAGTTTATTCATTTTAGAAATGAGGTTTAAAATAATATAATTAACTATTTAATTAAAAATCTCTTTTAAATTAAAATTTTTTAATAAAATTATTAGGGGTTGAATGCAGCGAGAAAAAAGCTTTCAAGATTAATCAACCAATAAATGATTGCACTGTATAAATGTATATATGATATTTGGTTCAATTTTTAATAAATATATACATTCATTGACTTTTTACCAAATTATTCCCTCAATATACGATATACGTCATATATTTTTTATTAATTCTTCTGATCATGTATATGTTTTAAATATTTTTGTCATTGAGGTCTTTAATATTATTAATTTTTTCATTAGCTACATCAATAATTTTAACAAAAAATAATTTATTTAACTTTAACAAATATTAAAATCAACAATATGAGCAAAATAAATCACAAAAATATAAAGTTCGAACTGCTTTGAAAATGTATCTCAGAATTAAATTTTATTCATATTAAACTACATATTTTCATGACTTTTTCTTTTTTAAAATAATTAGTAATAGTTAGACTTACTTTTTCATCTATTTTTTTTGTTGTTTATTTTCAAACAGCATCAAGTTTTTTATTATTTTTGCTTTTTCTTAATGCAATTCAATGAAAAAGACAGGCCTACTTTTTGTCGCGCCATCTGTTGGATTAGTTTAACCGACAATTCCCCTCCGGATCGTAAAAAAACAGAAAAGTGGGGGCGATGCATGGGGCTGGTTTATATCGTCGCCAAATCCGAATTTGAGGTTACTGTGTGCTCTCCAAGTCAGCGTAGGATGATCCAAAAATTAGTATATTAGAGCCGATTAAAACCGAAAACATACGAAAAAAGTAAACAAAGTGCATTTTCAGCCAATAACGGGCTATCAAGTTACTCGGAAATTTTGTTTCGAGGTTCGGGTGAATCGCTGACTTGGAGAGCACAAAGTAACCTAAAATTCGCAATTGGCGATGTCAGAAACTTACTAGTGTCGTATGCGTCCAGACATCGAGAAATTTTCTCCTTCTCGAACTAAAGGATCGGCTAGGCCCCCGGAATGAGTTCGCTTTTAAGGTTATGATCGACTGTTTTTAGGTTAACCATGATTAAAGACACAGAGGGATAAGAGGAAAGATAGGATCAATCAAAGTGACCTAAAAAAATGAAAATTTGGCCATTGGTTATATTAGAATAACAAAACGGACTACTCTGGCGATTTTGTGAATGTGCATTTTGAGGTTAGGAATGGACTTGGACCGTTCCTAGTAAAAAGGGTCCCTGACCGACTCAGTGACCCAAAAAACATAATATAACTTTTTTTGGCTTATGTTTCCCCTACAACTGAAAGATAGTTTTTCTGGCTAATTGGAGGCAGTTTTTAAGGTTAGGTTTGACAATTTTGTGATTAGGAGCAAAATACATCTAAACAGGGATTAAGCCACATTATACTCAAATCCAGTGACCCGAAATACCTTCAAGAATGTGGTAGGGGTACATTTTTTATGAACAAAGAGGGCTATTTCGAATATTTTTGGGTGTTTTTTGAGGTTAGAAAAAAATCTGACCTGAAGGAGCCAAACGGCCACCAGATTCTAATTCAGCGACATGAAAAACTAAGATGATCAATATGTTCTGATCAAAAGTTCAAGCAACTTTTTTGTTGTGTGCCTCTGTTATATTTACAAAGTTTCTTCAAGCCACTTTGAGCTAGGATGCGTATTTTTGGTTAAAGTCGTAATAAAAACATTGAAAACAAACAAATTGAAGTCATGAAAAAAGAACCCAATTTTCATTAAAAAGTTTATTAACAGAATTGTTTTTTATATGATGTGCATTTTTTTTTAATTTTAAAAAACAAGACAATGAAAATACGTATGTTTCAATACCCATACATATTATGAATTGAAACAAAGTGAAACCCTTCTATAGCGCTGATTTTGAGGGTGACGGTGGGTGGGAATTATCTCATTATAGTCCGCTCCACTTTTGTTTGTTCACGCCTGAGTGCACCCCTGAGTAACAACCGCAGATCGTGTGCACCCCGCACAGCTCCTGTTACACCTACATGCGGCGCGGTATCAATTTCGGTATCAGTTCAGACAAAATCCAGTGCGAAGAACGAGATGCGTGATAAGAATGTTACTGCGTTAAGGCCTGGGCACAAATGCGCGAAGCGCGAGACAAGCATATTATCGAGCACGAAGCGCTAGAACCGACAATCGCGCGCCACATGCGTGCTGAAACTTGCCAGCGAACTGGTTCATTTCAATATTTGTAATATGAGGTGTGTTTAAAAAGTAAGGTGACTTTTCAATTTTCACGGGCTACGTACATTCAAGTTTTAAATTTTTTATTTTTTTGGTACACTCGTCACGATCATATGTTCACAGTTTTGACTATATAGCTCGTGTTGTTTTTCTGGCAGAGGCGTAAAAGGTTAGAAGGGTTTGGTGTGCTCGGCGATTTTCTTCTTTCGAAAAAAATGGAGCAAAAAGTTTGCATTAAATTTTGTGTGAAAAATGAAATCCAGTGCTCTAAAACTCTTGAAATGTTGACAGTTGCATGCGGTGAGTCTACTCTGAGTAAGAAAAATGTGTATAAGTGGTACAAGCTGTTCCAAGAAGGCCGAGAGGATGTCGAAGACGAAATTCGCCCTGTACGTCCCAGCACGTCAACAACAGATGAAAACGTTCAAGCAGTGAAAGAAATGGTGTTGAAAAATCGCCGAATTACCATCAGAGAAGTTGCTGAAGATGTTGGCATATCGGTTGGCTCATGCCATGCCATCTTTTCGGACGTTTTGGGCATGAGACGTGCGTCAGCGAAATTTGTTCCAAAACTGCTTAATGTTGATCAAAAGATCCGACCAAAAACAGCACCATAGTCAAGCCTCAGCCTCCATATTCACCGGATTGGGCCACCAGTGACTTTTTTCTTTTCCCAAAACTGAAGAGACCCATGAAAGGACATCGATTTTTAACGATTGAGGAGATGAAAACTGCATCGCTGAAAGAACTCAAGGCCTTATTTCTTGAACACACCTCCTATATCTTAGTGGTTTAGCACTGGCTTATTCGTGCCCAGTAGATTTTTAAATTAAGGAACGTTTGATTAAGCATATTAATACCAAAATCGGTACTTACCAGCTTTCCTGGTCCATTAGTCACCTTGCCTTAGAAAAGTGATATTTCGTGATGAATCAGGTTCTTGCTATATTGAAGAAGTAATTCTCCAAGATATACAAAAATTGAAACTCCATATCCTGCAACCAAAAACACAACGAGTGGAATCAGCAGCATATTCTCTGCAGTAACTACTTCTGCATTAGAAGATCTGGAACTTCTCATGGAATCTGGAAGGAGCTCTTTATTCCACTTTTGCATAACTCCTGACTGGTCAATCCATTTAAATCTTCGATTAAATTCATGGAGATAAGGCAAATTGGCTTTCGCATAACATGATTTTCAAATTCTCTATTAGGTTTGCTTTTATAATCCTAAAAATTGGCCTTTGATTTTCAGCTAAATTCTCTAGGACGAACAATCGTGCTATTTCTTCACCTATGAAGCATGAGAAATTCGTGAATTTTAATAATAACTGCATACAGTCTTGTTCGCTGGAAATGAACTTGGCTTTATTCAGCAAAGCCTGCATGATTAGACTGTTTTCAGGTGACAATAGAGATGTGAAAAATTCATCTCCATAAATGGTTTGAGGCCTGAAGTGAGCAAATCCGAAAAAGTGTTAACCGTATCTTCTGTCTTAGTTACTATTCTGACGTCCATAAAGGTAGTGTATAAATTGGACGAAAAAATTAAAAACCCAATCAGCATAAAAGACAATGCAATCCGATCCGAATGTCTCGCCACATCACTGGGAACTGGATGTCCCAGCAAAACTGCTAATATGTGAAGCGGACACCAAAATCTTTTGTGAAATTCGAAGAAGCGTAAAATTAAAAAGATCAACGTTACGAAAAAACAAACAAGAATCCCCGTATTAAACGATGTTCTTTTAATTGATACAGAACGAATATTCTTTGGCAGAATTGGTACCACCGCAGAGAAGCGGACCATTTCTGTTCTAATGACATATGCGATTGAATGCTATGTACATCGAATACCAAATAACACAGTATTTGTGCTAAAGTTGATTTCTCCATTTACAAGCTTTTTCAGCAAGCCAGTTGTTTTACTTTGGTTACAAATGTAGTCGCCAAATGGGTTGAAGTAATGAATGACTGCTGTGCTTTCTTTAGTTGTAATCAAAATACCCCAAAAGTCATGTTTACCTAGGTATTTTTTCTTGAGAATTTCGGGAACACTAAAGTCCAAAAGCTGTTTGGTCAATATTATTTAATAATTTCAAAAACAAATTATGTAAACAAATTCCCAGTATAAGTATTTGAATTTTGCAAAAAGTAATTTTATTTCTTAATTATCCCTATTTAATTTTTCCATTGATATTTAGATTTTATTCAACAAAATTTATCGTTTATCATTATTTGTTTATTTTGAACCCAAATTGTATAAATAATTTTCAAGCGTGGACATTCAAAATTAATAGTGAATATTTATTTCGTTTAATTCTTTTTGATGAAATTGCCAACCAGTGTTTGCAGTGACATGATGTTGTACCTGTAAATTTCTACAGTGATCATTTTTCAATCAATTTGTTTCTACATTTACCATATACTGTGAAATAATATACTTCAAACAATAAACTGTACTTTAAATAAAATTTGAGAAAAACTGAAAGAATTGTTTTTTAAATTTAATCTCCACACTGGGAATTTATTTACATAATTTGTTTCTGAAAATAACAAATAATACCCAATGCCAATAATCGATCTATAATTTTCCATAGTAAAAAATCCACAGCATTTTTTTATGGAATTTTTGTATAACAGTTATCATTACAAGTTAAACATTTCTATTTGAACTCACCCCTAAATATTAAACTTCAGCAAATGGTCTTAGCGAAATAACAATAATTACTAGAATGACGATAACTACCTTAATTAAAAAAAATTGTAATCCTTTAAGCATAAATTGTCTCTTATATGGCGACACAGTGTCACCAAGTTTCATGGAAGTCTTATTTAAAAAAATAGTGCACCAACATAAGTTAGCTTGCATCCAATGAAAAACAGAAATAATATTAAGGTAGATTTATCCAGAAAATAAAAAATGCATATTTTCCTCTAGATTTCTTCTAGAATGAATCGATATTGATTCTAGTCAAAAAGACACTTTTCAGTGAAACTTTTCCGAAATTGAAGGGGTAGAACGTTAAAAATGCGACTACACGCGGCAAGACCAGTTAATTTAATAAGGGCATTAAAATGGGACTGTCCGGGCAATAATAGACAAAAGCATGGAGCATTCTTAGCAGCATAAATACTGCTCGAAATATTGAATGTAGCTGTTAGTTTCGTCAAGACATTCAGTAATGTGGATTAGTCGAATTATTATCAAAGGAAAACCCATTTTATCTTCTGACGAAAATTTAATGGGACTGCCCCTGGCAAGGTGAAGACTTTTTTTAAATAATGAAGGTAAAAGAAATTCTGAACAATCAAAGATACTCGTATTTAATAGTCCAGCCCATTAAGAGAGCACAACCGAAAATGGTAAGAATCATTGGTAGTTCAGCTAACTAAGACTACAATACAGATCAGTCCAAATAACAAAGGCAAGGGATGTTAGTAATCTCGTAATTTATGACAATAAAATAGATCAGTCAAATCAACAGAAGCATTATATTGGTATTTCAGCCAGTTATGACAACATAAGGCCAACTAACAGTACATTTGCACTCTAATGACTCTGCGTTTCAATAAATTCGTTTGTGGTATTAATCTACTCGTTCAGCCTCTACATGAGGGGAGAAATTAACAACAACAGAAAGATCGAAAGATTAGCTAATAAATAAAGAGAGGGAGATTTTAAGAGACTGGATGTAGAATAGAGGCTGGGTAGTGGCGCACGGTATGGTAGCAGAGGGCGAAGAGGGAGAATACACGTATTTGAGTAAAGTGGGCGTATCGGTGATAAACTATGTGCTTATGAATATACAAGGTTAGGATGAAAAGCAGAAATTTGCAGTAAAAAGGAGAGTGGAAGCGGATAGTGTCGATAAAAGATAGGGTGACCGGAACAAGGGAGGCGATAGAGAAGAATCAGGAGCAGTTAAGGTACGCTCTGAAAGGTTTTTGGTGGAAGATATATGGGAGAGCCTGAAAGAGAAAGTGAACCGGTGTGTACAAAAGGTGTCTAGGAAGAAAAATAAAGAAATTGTGGAACCGTGGTTCGATGGAAAATTTAAAATGATGAAATAAAGGTGAGAAGGAGGTGAGCGAGAAAGAAGTGGAAAGAAGAGACTGCGAAAGAGAGAAGTACGTAGAAATGAGAAAGAAGTTTATGTTTATGTGTAGTAAGAAAGAGCAGGACAAGGAAAATTATCTAGAAGATGAGTTAGGAAGTCTAAGGTCAGAAGTGGTCATGCGGAAAATAATATGTAGGTTTAGAAAACGCAGGGTGGGGATAAGACTGGGTTATCAGTACTCAGGTTTTGGGTATCAGAACTAGGAAGTGGTGTTCTCCCCACTCCTAATCCTGGATTCGCAGGAAGAGGCTGAAGGGGGCAGTGAAGAAAGTATGGAGGGTGAAGGGATTCACAAGATAGCGGAGAGAGGGGTTGATCTCGCCGCTGTATAAAAATGGGGATCGGATTAGACAGGAACATTATATAGGGGTTACGCTTATAAATATGGCGTAAAATGTATACACGATAGTGCATGTAAAAAAATCCGGGTGGTGGAGTTGCCCGCGTCTAGTCGACCTATATCGGTTCGAAAATGGAACTACGGTAGTTCAATTCTCTTGGGATCAGCTTGATTCGGCGGGACTAGAGTTGAATTAATTTTTCCCCTAATCCACAGAAGCAATGTTGTCTCGATACTAGTACTTTGAGCGTTCGCTAGCAGAATCAAGCTAGTCCCAAGAGAATTCAATTACCGTAGTTCCATTTTCGAATAAACAAAGGTACATACGACGCAGACAACATTGCTTCTTGGGTATTTATTGCGCCCTTTCACCCGGCTTTTTTTTCCGTGAGTTGGCAGATAGGCTGCGGAAGGATGCAGAGGGGAAAGGAATATTGCCTAAGACACAGGCGGGCTTTAGGGAGGGAACGAGCACTTTCGACGATATTTACGTTTTGCAGCATGTGGAGAACGCGCTTTTTGTGGATTCTAAAGGGCCTTTACCATAGTTGGATAGGGGGAGGTTTTAGGTGGCTATGGAGATGAGGGGAGTTAAAAAGGCCTGATCGAGAGGGTAATGGAGATGAAAGATAAGGGGAAAGGAGGGAGGGAATTCAGGATTTTTTCTGGCTGGCTGTGCGGTTAAAAAAAGGCTGCTTGTTAGGAGGATCCGTCACTTATGCAGATGACTGAGTGCTGTTAAGAAAGAGCGAGGAAGCCTTAAAGTAGATGATGAAAAGGTTAAGAAAATACTTGGTTAGAGCCAAATGCGGAGAAGTACAAGGTTATCATCTTCAAGTTAACGAAGAGTGGCACGTTGGTTAGAGGAATGTGAGGAGTTGAAAAGGAGTGAAATAAGCTTGGAGGTACTGATGGATGAAAAGAGTGAGCAAAGGGTAATAGCATGGGTGAAGGGGGTATTACATCCGATGGAGGAGAAGAGAAGGAAGGAGGAACAACAATGGAGAATGAAGAACGAAAGATTGTAAATAGGAGAAGAAGTAGATATAAGGAAAGTGTAAATATTGTAAATAGTATAATTAGTACTATGTATTAGCCGCGTAGGCAAAGTTTGTCCATGCGAGACAAGGCGAGAAAAAGATTGGACTATTTCCCGATTTGCCGTACGAGCTGGCCTGGAGCAAACATGTGATCGTTTCCAAGAGCAGTTATTTTTAGTAGAAGAAAAAGTTGAAAACTTTTTTTCCAACTCAACTTTCAAAGTTTTTTTCCTACATTAAACATGCATGAAGACATTTTCTTTAGAAGATCCCCTTCGTGCACGTACAAAGTTTTTTCGATTCACAGCACTGTGAGTATAGCGAAAGAAAAATACTTTACTATTTTCCTATTTTCTAAGCGTAATCAAAAACTTTTGCATTACATATTTACAATTTTTCAGATATTTAATTCAAAGATAAAAGGTGAATTCTAAAGAACTTTTGGTATTCCTAATAATATGATTACTTTCATTATTTTCCTCACTCTGTACAGAAAATTCTTGATTGTTCCTGCAATAGGAAGTTCTTTCATGTAGTCCTGTTTAGGAAAAATATATAAATTATGAATGATGCATTGTGATATTTCGGCTTGTGGAAAATTACCATAATTAAGTATGATATTATCAACAACTTTAGGTATGGGACTCACAGCAAGTTCCAAAGTCGCTTTTAATTTCTTACTCACTTATTTGATTCTCAAAACAATTATTAACTTTAGAATAATTTTCTAGCACAGGATACACAGTTTTGAAAAAAGTGATTCAGCTCACATGGAACTTCTGTAAACGTTTCCTTATGTGGAGACCTTACAATTTAACTAAAGATAGCAAAAAATAATAAAAATGTAAATTTATACAGAAAAAACAAGTTCATGCAGAGAATGCGGCTTCAAGTGTGAAAATAAACTGATAGTCATTCTACTTGAAGAAGCTCTTTTCAGTACGACTTTTGAAGCAAATGCAGATTTCCGAGAATTTTCGAAGAGCAGGTTTCATTCTTCGATCTGTTTTTCAACCAATTTAGTTTTATTTTTTTACAAAATTGACTGTCAATAACTTGGAAAAGAGCTTATTCTTGAGAAGATTTTTGAGATCCTTTTACAGATTTGCGAGAATTTTCAATCAACAGATATGCAATCTCAACGCAATAAAACATTCCAAGAAGTGCACAAGCACTTCTGTTAAAGCCAGAATAGGCAGAAAAATTTTCAGTGTTTTGAGAAACGTTGGTTAACTCTTCAAAGATCAGGAACTGTCATATTTTTCATTCATACTGTTTATTAAAAACACAATTAAAAATATCAAGAACTGTAAAGTCCAAAAACTTTTTCGACCATGCGTAGCGAAGTAATTCTTTGTGGCTCTGCGCCATTGATACGTTCATCATAAATTCCACTATGCTTTTAGGAATTGTATTTTCTTCTAGTATTGCAACGAATGTTGCTCTTTCAAGCAAGTTTTGACTTTCTCCGGTCGGTCTGATACTTTTTGGTGGCACTTGTAAAAAGTTAATAATTCCGCTAGGTACATTGCCAGTGATTTCTTGTAAGATGTTGCTGAATCATGACTCCTTGTGATGATCAGTACTGTCGACGATCAATATTATTGCTTTGGGAGTACCAGAATCGGCCTTTATTTGCCAGCGAATTCCATTAAGCCACTTGAAGTCCTTAAAAGTCTCTTTAGCTTTTGTGTAAAAAATTAGGAAAATAATACTCTTGAACTGAGAAGAGCCATCAGGCTTTTTTTATTCTCTCCTATAACAACAAATCGCTAACTTTTAACTTGTCTTTCACTTTTTGGTGGCGCAGAACAGCTGTTTGCAAAACTTTTAAACCAACAATTTGTACATGTTTCTTAGAAATTACTGAGTTTTAAGCAGTAATCACTAATTTTGCAAAAAATATTTTTGGCTATTTCTAGAATAGATATTCTTCTACGTTTTTTGGTATAGAAACAATATATAATTTATAAATGATCAATTGTATTATAGATTTTCGCATTATAGAACAAACTAACTTTTTTCATCTCCATAACATTACTCAAAAAACAATTTTTGTTTTAATTAAAGAACCTTTTCTTTGACTTAGAGTGCATCTACATATTATACATACAAACAGGGTGCGGCGGCTGAATCCGGACAAATTTCAATTTGAATTTCCCGCCACATATTAATTCCGCCAGAGATCGTTATTGGCGTGCTTGAAAGCCACGGGCATCTAGTAAATAGTCGTAACCTAAAAATCGCCGGGATGTTACGTACAAGTGCGGAGTACAGCCGAAGAGCCGCGATTATCGAAAGTCTTCGTGCTGGGCGTGATTCACTCAATATGATTGCAACCAATGTTCCTCTTTCATGCAAACTTCATCTTTCTTCTGTAGGTCTGATCCTTTTTGGTGACACTTGAAAAAAGTTAATCTTTCTGCTTAGCAAATTACCAGCCATTCCTTATGAGATGTTGCTGAATCTTGAATCTTTGTGATGATCACTACTGTCATCAAGAAAAATTTTTTTTGGGATTCCAAGAATCGGTCTTTATTTAATGACAACATCCATTAAGCCACCTAAAGTCTTTGGAAGATTCTTGGGCATTTATACGAAAAAATAAGAAGAAGATACTCTTGAACTGCAAAAGAACCACCATATTGTTTTCTAAATTGGTTCCTGAAACAAATTGCTGACTTTCTACTTGTCTTTCACCTCTAGCTCACGCAAAAGAACTGTTTAAAGAATTCTTTACCAACAATTTGTATATGTTTCCTACAAATAACTGCGTTTAAAGCAGTGTGTATAGAATGAAAGGAAAAGAGCTGACTATCACCCTATTTGACGCTCGACCTGACCTCGAGCAAACATATAGGCTACATGTTTAAACTAAGGTATAAAACTTTTCTTTCAACCTTTTTTCACATATAACCAATCTTTTTATGAGGATTACTTTGCGCACGCACAGAATTTTGATGGATATAAAGCACTGTGATTATAGCAAAAGAAAAACATTCTAGTATTAACCTATTTTCCAGAAGTAGGCACCAGTTTTTCACATAATATTTTTGATTATTCCTACACTGAAAAAAATGATTAGCTCAGCCAACTATTTAGTTAGTAAGATATAATATTGCCGTTTAATTAGTTAACACTGCTATTTTATCACTCGGGAGAAAATTTCCATTAGTTGCAGTGACTATTGAGTTAGTTAGTCGGTAGAGAAACAATATATAATTTATAAATGATGAATTATATAATAGATTTTAACATTCTACAACAAATCAACTTTTTTTAAACTTCATGTCCATACTCGAAAAAACCTTTTTCTTTAGTTAAAGAAACAGTTTCTTTGAAAAAGTTCTTTTCATTTAACCAAAAATTGCTTTTGAATTAAAATAATAATTTTAACTTTAAGAAATTTCATTATTTAAAAAGAACAACTATTTCTTTGAACAAAAACTTTTTTGGCTAAAAGAACCTATTCTTTAACTTTTAAAGCGAATAAATATTTTTCTTTGATTCCACGAAATTTCTTTTGAATCAGGGAACCTATTTTCTGATTGTACAATGACGATCCTGCCTGTGCAAAATCGCGATCCTGGATTAGGGATGTATAAACAACTTCCGAAATTTTATTCACAGCTGCTTCTAAAGACGCTTTTCATGGGATACTGTGATTTATAAAAATGTCGTGTGAAAGTACTTTTAATTTCCTCAAATGATCCTGAAAACAATTTTTACTTTTATAAAATTTCTAGAACAGGATACACCAAATTTAAAAAATTCATTTTGCACCGAAACTGTACAAATTTCAGGAAAAAGATGTTGGGAAGCGATGTTATTTGTCTGAGTGTTATAATAATTAATATAATAAGTGAGATGTTAAAAATGACACATTTCAGACGAAATCATTTAAGATATTAATATTATGCCACCTAAACTCACCTTTTCTTGTTATCTTTCTCGTTTAAAAAATGAAGGAAAACGTAGTTTTCTTTTCATCCTACAAAATGTTTCTTTTAAATTTACTACTGTTTTATTAATCTTTTTCATAACACCGGCACACAAAGAAAGTGGTCTGTCCGACAGACTACACTAGCATATCTATATATTTTTGGGGTCGCTGAATTCGAACCCGGTGTCCAAATAACCAAGTTGGCTCATACTTTTTCAAAAATCGCAAAAATAGACGTAAAATCAGCGAATACAGCGATTTTTCTTGCATACTTTTGCAACAAACAAATTTTTCATGCGCGGTGGTCTAAATCAGCATATCTTTATGTTTTCGGGGTCTCTGAATCCGAATCCGGGGACAAAAAACCCAGCTGGCTCATATTTGCTCGCAGAATGCAAAAATAGAAGTAAAATCGCCAAAAACAGCGGTTTTTCGTGTATATGTTTGCGAAAAATATATATCTTCATCCCCGGCGAACTTATTCAGCATATATTTATGTTTTTGGGGTCGCTGATTCTGAATCCGTGGTTTAAATAACCCTGTTGACAAACCTGACAGGAATTAATAGGAAAAAGGAAAGTGCTATCGAATATCCTGATGTACATAGCGTCACTAAATCTGTTGAAAATAGCGATGTTACAAAAAACTGAAAAAATTTCGATATTGATCGTCATGAAAGTGACATTTTAGATTATGGTAATGACGAGGATGATGATGAAAGCAGCGATGTTAATACAGAAGTGTACATACCAGACAATGAAAAGAATAAAGTTCCTAAGCTATTTACGTCTGAAGAATTTAATGATTTATCGCGAGATCTTGGTCTCCCTAAAGATGCTTCAGAGTATCTTGCTTCCGTTTTGAAAAAGAAGAACTTATTAGCTAAAGGAGTTAAATCAAGTTTCTACAGAAATAGGAAAAAAGAGTTTAGACAGATTTTTACTTCTGAAGAAAATGATCATGGAAAATTAGTCTATTGTAAAAACATTGACGGATTATTCGAAAAAATGAAACCTGGACCGTATAGACCGGAAAATTGGCGGCTATTCATTGACCCTTCTAAGTGCAGTCTAAAAGCAGTGTTATTACATAATACTAATTTTCACGCTCCAATTCCAATCGCACATTCTACGGAAGTGGAAAATTTGCGGCGATCTCAAAATTCTTGGAATCGTTTTAGGACAGCAATCAGGGTACACAAAAACACCTTGTTACTTGTGCTTATGGGACAGTCGAGATCGCGTTCGTCATTACAAAAAAATTGGCCAGAAAGTACATCGATTGAGCAAGGATAAAAAAATATAATTGAAGATCCTCTATTTGAGCCAAAAGAAGTTTTGATTCCACTCCTTCATATAAAGCTGGGTCTTATGAGACAGTTCGTCAAAGCGCTTGAACTAAGAGCCCAAGCGCACCATCTATATCTTTTTAACTTTTCGATTCGTTATGTTAAATAGCAACCATTTCATTCAAAAGTCATTTTTCATATTATTAGTTCTCGTGTCGACAGCAACCCGAAACCTTCTTAAAGCTTATGACTAATGCGTGTTGATTGAAATATCAAACTACACAAATGACTTTTATTTCAAAGATCGTAGAACCGCGAGGAATGCGAATAAACAGACGATAACCGACCAGACGTTAATTAGGTGAGCGTGATTTTTCACGATATTATATTACAATATTATTTATGTTTTAGCTTCTTCGAAAGACTTCATGGATCTGCAATTAACACGAGTGACTATTACGACTTTATTTGGCGTTATCTAAGATAAGTTATAATTACATTTCTGGCGTATACGTTAATCCTAATTAAATTTACTCAATATGAAGACCGCATTTTACAATGATCAAAAAAATAGTATATATTATAAAAACATTATTTACGTCAGTAACATAAATTAAAAACCCCGAAACGTGAGATGCAAAGGGAATCTACAGTGAACGACAATCCCAGTCGAGGAAGGTAAAGGTTTAAAGGTTTTCGTCGATCTTATGTCTAATTTTGCGTTTTTCGATCAAATATGAGTCAACTGGGTTATTTGAACCCAGGATTCAGAATCAGTGACCCCAAAAACATAAGAATATGCTGCATAAGTCCACCGGGGGTGGAGATATTTTTTTTGCAAAAATATGCACGAAAAACCGCTGTTTTCGTCGATTTTACTTCTATTTTTGTATTTTTTGATCAAATATGAGCCAACTGGGCTATTATGACTGTGGCATGAAAATTTTTTTTGTTGCAAAAGTATACAAGAAAAATCGCTGTATTCGCCGATTTTACGTATATTTTTGCGATTTTCGAAAAAGTATGAGCCAAATTGGTTATTTGGGCCACAGATTCGAATCGAGCGACCCAAATGACGTATAAATATGTTGGTTCAGTCCACCGGGCGAGAAAATATATTCCTTTTTGCAAAAAATTACCTGAAAAATCGCTGTTTTTGTTGATTTTACGTCTATTTTTTCGCTTTTCAGAAAAATACGAGTCAACTTGGTTACTTGGACACCGGATTCGAATTCAGCGACCCCAAAAAAATATATATATGTTAGTGTAGTCTGTCTGACAGACCACTTTTTTATGTGCCGGTGTAATCTAATAGAATTTAAGAAACCACACAATAAAATTTATTTAACTAATTTATTAAAAACTGAAGATAACTCAAGGAACAATTGAGAAAAGGAGAATTTCGGATTATTATTATATTTTAGAAACGAAATACATTTAAAATTATTCAGGAGAATCTTTCCCCTATGATACTTTATTAGCGAACATTAACTTTTTATTTCACAAGCAAATTTATTTATGTCGCCTTTTTCACAAAATCGACTGTCAATCAATCAAAAAGGACCCTATTTTACAGAAGATCTTTCGAGCGATAAAACTTCTTATTTTAATAAATTTTATAAATAAATATATATTTTCGAGAATTTCCAGGTGACAAATTTCGCATTTTTAGCAGAACACATTTCAAGAAGCGGAATCAATACTGCTAAAGCCACCACAGACAGTAAAATTTTAATTGTTGGAAAGAACGGTGGTTAAGTCTTCAAAATTAAAGAAATGACACATTTTATAATTATATTGTTTATAACAAGCACAATCGCAATCAATTAATATTTTCTAATTATTTAATTGACCCAGGTTTCCTGGTCCAATTAGCAATTAATCGGGAATCAGCAGTTTTTGACGTCGGCTGGTACGGACTCGTAAACAGTTTGCTGAGTAATCCGCATGCTAGTGGACATCATTGGTAAACCACGGTTTCGTTCAAATCATTCTATACTTCGATGATAAGTCCTGTCACCCCACGTCTGTAAATAATTAATCAAACGAATTTTTAACCAAAAATTTGAGGCTTCAACTAAACAAAATAGTTTTTAACAAAATAGTTAAATTTTTAACCAAATATTTGATCATGTAAACAAATTTTAAGCTTGGAACCTACAAAGGTAAATTTTTAACGTAATGGTCGAATTAAAAAAAAGGTCAAATTGCAAACAAAAATAACTACAATTTCGATGAAAAAAAGTAACTTTTAGATTTATATTTCGATTCTGTATTTGTAATTGTATGGGGCTTATTTGAAAAGCACTATGCTTCCTCCATTATGTCCAATAAAGAAATTAGTTTATTAATCTCCTTATAAGAGGAAGTTAAAATAACTGATTACAAGTAGGTCAATCTTATGAGTTTTGGTATTGGTAAACCACTGACTAAATAGTGAACAATTTTTGCTTTTAGTCTTCTTTTTTCTTTTTATATACGACGTAGGATATCTTGCTCTTTGATATAATCAAAAAATAAATTTAAAAAACGATGGCTTGTTTTCTCTTGCAACATGTTTCCAGTGTTTCACTGATGTATTTATGTTAATTTAAGTGTAAAAAAATCAATTCTAGAAATGAAATTTTTGCCTGGCACTTACATGATTACCACTCCAGTAAAATTTTGTTGAGAGTTTTTTCGGAAAGCAATCATTTATATTCCTACTTAAACTTTGACTCTTCTTAATAAAAAAAAATGTTTTCTACTCAAATTCAGTTTTTGGTAATTTCATAAAGGTACTAAGCTAAATGTAATAAATATTTTTTATATTCTTTTACATTATTATTTTTCAATATTTTCTCATAGAATAATTCTACAAATATAGACACATATCTGTCGTTATCTTAAAATGAAATCTGATCTATAAGGAACCTAATGATGACCTTAGTTTTGATCTTGAGGATGACTTTCAAGATTCTTTTAAGGTTAACTTTTTTTTAATGGAAGCGCCCCTTTGTGACACCGGAAAATTGTACATTTAATTGTGTACTTAGTTCATATGTTCCGTATGACCTTAAAAGTCATCCTTCAATCAGTCATAAGGTCAGGTCCAAGGTCAAAGTTTAGACTCTTATCGGCGCCGGATACTTACAAATGTTTGTCCGCTATGGATTATTTTCCATTAATGCTGTTCTTATAGATATCAAAACATTGTTTGACTTAAAATAACCTTATGTTGACCTTTAATGTCATCCAGAAAATATGACCGGAGTACATGTTTAAATGGAAAATTTTCCGAACTTTCGATTTCCGATTTCAAAAAGGGGCGATTCTTTTAAAAAAACAAGTTTAACTTGAAACAAACTTGAAGGTCATCCACAATATCAAAACTAAAGTACCATCGGGTTCCTTCTTAAAAATTAGTACGGAAATAACCTTGACCTTTGTGAAAAATGGATTTTATGATACCCTGTATATTAGGTATCTAGAAAACAAGTGCGTTCTGTTAAAAATGTACTAAGCTTATTATTAAATATTTTGAACGTAAAAAAACATTATAATGATTTTGATACAATTACATAAATTTTATTTCAAACTATGTGATGTGTAACTTTTGTTCAATAATTTTACGTATGTTTTTATCCATTTAAGTTTTTTGTAACACAGACTAGTCGGCTAGCGCTAGCTTTTAGTTTCAGATACATTTTTTGAACAAGGAACATTTAATTAAGCAGATTTAAAAACAAATCGGCACTTACAAGTTTTTCCTGGTCCAGTGGTCAAGTTGCCTTAGAAAAGTGATACCTCGTGTGGTATCAGGTTCTCAATCTTTTTAATAAGTAATTCTCCAAGAAATACAAAAATTGAAACTCCATAGCCAGCAAGGAGGACCACAACGAGGGGCATCAGCAGCATATTCTCCGTAGTAATCACTTCTTCATTGGTAGATCTGGAACTTCTCATCAAATCTGGAAGAAGCTCTTGATTCCACTTTTGCATAACTCCTGATTGGTCAATCCGTTTCAATCTTCGATCAAAATCACGAAGATAAGGGGAATTGGGTTCGCATATCATGATTTTCAAATTCTCCATCAAGCTTTCTTTAAGGATCTTAAAAACTGGCCTATGATTTTCATCTAGATTCTCCAGGACAAACGTTCGTGCCAATCCCTCATCTATAAAACATGAAAAATTTCTGTATTTCAATAATAACTGTATACAGTCTAGTCCGCTGGGAATGATCTTGGTTTTATTTAGCAAAGCCCGCATGATTGTACAATTTTCAGTTGACAATAGAGAGGTCAAGAAATTTATCACCATAAATGGTTTTAGGCCTGAAGTGAGCAAATCTGAAAAATTGTTAACCGTATCTTCTGTCTTAGTTACTATTTTGACGTCCATCAAGATCGTGTACAAATTGGATGAAAAAACTAAAAACCCGACCAGCATAAAAGACAATGCAATCCGATCTGAATGTCTCGCCACATCTCTAGGAACTGGTTGTCCCAGCAAAGCTGCTAATATGTTCGTCAGAGACCAAAATCTTTCATCAAATTTAAAAAAGTGTAAGATCAGAAAGATCAGAGCTAATAAGAAACAAGTGAGAATTCCCGTACTGGACGATGTTTTTGTGATTGATACATATTGAATCTTCTTTGACATAATTGGTACCACTGCGGAGGAACGAATCATTCCTGTTCTAACAATATATGTGGTGGAATGCTCTGGACATCGAATACCAAATAATAGATTATTTGTTATAAAGTTAACTTCTCCGTCTAAAACCTTCCTTATAAAGCCAAATGTCTCACTTTTGTTGCAATGGTAGACACTAAGCAATTCATTTTTGGATGCAACTTCTAAAATTTTAAAATTCATTCTCTCAGATAAGATTTTCAGAATAACTGCGTCTGGTCCAGAAACTCTAAGAGGATGTCCAGTAAGATTATATTCCACTCGAAGCATAGGTGGAAAACTTATTGAACCTGTTTTTATTTCGGTGCCATTTAAATCTTGTAATTTTGCTGGAAAAATTGGCACTCCGATCGAAAAATTTTTCCTCGTGTAGATTTGGCTAAATGGATTGAAGTAATGAATAACTGATGTGCTTTCTTTTGTTGTACTTAGAAGATTCCAAAAGTAATTTTTACCTAAATATTTTTTCTTGACAATATCGAGAACACTAAAGTCCAAAAACTTTTTGGACCATGCGTATCGAAGTAATTCCTCATAGCTGTCATTTTCGGTGTCTAGTAAAGAGATCATCAAAAGCCGTGGATGGATCTGTGCCAAGGATACGTTTATCACAAATTCTATTATGATCGTAGGAATTGTTCTCTCATCCAAGATTGCAACATATGTTGCTCTTTCGTGAAAACTTTGACTTTCTCCTGTAGGTCGGATACTTTTTGGTGACACTTGCAACAAGTTAATTATTCTGGTTGGCACATTTTCAGTATTTGCTCGCACAATTTTGTTCAGCCTTGAATCTTTTTGATGATCTGCACAGTCATCAATCAACATTACTGTTTCGGATGTCCAAATATCTGCCTTAATTTCCTGAAGAAGTCCATCAAGCCACCTGAAATCTTTGGAGGCTTCTTGGACTTTTATACAAAAAATGAAGAAAAGGATAATCTTGAACTGCAAAAGACCCATCACGTTTATTTTTTAAATGTTTAATTAAACAACAATTTGCTAAAGCAACTCGTCTTTTACCTTTTTCTGACGCAGAAGAACTGTTTTGAAAAAAATTGCTTAGCAACGATGACCAGTACATATTTTTACGCGCACTGACTGGAATAAAGTGAAGTGGGTAAATTTTATTATTGAATGAAAAGTAGTGTGCATAGAAAACGAGAAAAATACTTTACTATATTAAACAATATTTTAACAGCCTGTCTTCAAGAAAAAATATACACAGATTCTGTTACGAAACACTCTAAATTATAGAATGTGTATATGTAGGAGATGATTTAGCATTAAAGTTACTTTTTTTAAAAAGAAAGTAGCGTTAGAAGTATGATGTTATGCCTGTAAATGGCTAAAGTGATCATTTTTTCATCAATTTGTTTCTACATTTATCATACAATATAAAATAATACACTTAAAGCAATAAACTGTACTTTTAATATAATTTTAAAACAACTAAGAGAATTGTTTTTTAAGTTAAATGTCTACACTCGGAATCTGTTTACAGAATTTGTTTCTGAAAATGACAAATAATACTCGATGCCAATAAGCGATCTATAATTTTCCATAGTTAAAAATCCATGGCGTTTATATGGAATTTTATCATAACGGTTATCATTACAAGTCAAACATTTCTTATTGAAGGCACCCCTAAGTATTAAACCGCAGCGAATGGTCTCACTAAAACAACAATAACTACTCAAATGACGATAACTGCCAAAATTACAAAAATTACAATCCTTTAAGCATGGATTATCTCTTATATGGCGACGTAAAGTCATCAAGTTTCATTAAAACCTTATTAAAAAAAATAGTGCACCAACATGAGTTAGCTTGAACAGATGTCACGGAATGCGTTCCTCATATTGACACGTTAAAATGCATCCGAAGAGAGATAGAAATAATATTAAGGTGAATTTATCCAGAAAATGAAAGATGCGTATTTTTCTCTAGACTGATGCAGTTTTGAAAAAATACTTGTTTTTATATTAATTTACTAAAATAGCAGAAAAAGATTTAAACATTTTTTTGCAAAAAAAAATTTCAACAATCGATTCGATACGAAAATTCTTCTGACTCTAATATAATATAGCTTGAAACTTTTCTAATAAAAATTTTCTGAACGGCACCAGTCTAGGAAATTAAAATGTTGCGAGATTGGAGGGGATGAACGTTAAAAATGCGACCACAAGTGAATCTAATATCCTGCTCGAAACTTAAAAATCGGCTGAAAATATTTCAATAAAATGTAATCAGCACATTCAAAGACAACACTGGAAATACTGGCAAGACCAGTTAATCTAATAAGAGCATTAAAATGGGGCTGTCCTGGCAATAATAGACAAAAGCATGGAGAATTTCTGGCAGCATAAATACTGCACGAAATATTGAAGGTAGAAGATAGTTTAGCCCAGGCATTCAAGACTGTAGATCAGTCGAATTATTATGAAAGGAAAAACCATTCTAGCTTCTGACGGCAATGTAATGGAACTGTCCCTGGCAGTGTGAAGATTTTTTTCAAATAATGAAGGTAAAAAAAAATTCTGGACTACCAAAGATATTTGATAGTCCAGCTCCTTAAGACAAGACTATAGATCAGCACAACCGAAAATGGTAAGAATCTTTGGTAGTTCAGCTAAGACTAAAATACAGCTCAGTTCAAATACCAAAGGTAAGGGATATTAGTAATCCCGTCATTTATGACAATAGAATAGATCAGTCAAATCAACAGAAGCAAGACACTGGTAGTTAAGCCAGTTACGACAAGACAAGTCGAGACAACAGTACATTTGCACTCTAATGAGTCTGTGTTTATCCAATAATTCGTCTCTTTGAAATTATTTAAATTTTCTGTTTGGAGCTTGCCTTTTATGTTATCAGCTGTAAGCTTTAGTTATATAGTTTCTGCAGTAAAACATTTTTTGATATTGTCCTGTATAGAAGCAATATATAAATTATGAATGATGAATTGTATGGTAGATTTCAACAGTTTTCAACCATTTCGTCGTCATATTTTGGTCATTTAACTAAAAATTATTTAGAAATTAACAAAATCGTTTGAATTAAAGAAACTTTTTTAATATAACGAAAAACTAAATATTTCGGCTTGTAGAAAATCACCATCTTTAATTAGGATTTTATTAATAACTTGCGATATGGGACTCACAGCAGGTTCTAAAGTCGCTTTAAATTTATCACACACTTATTTGATCATCAAAACAATTATTACCTTTAGAAGAATTTTCTAGTACAGGATACACCGATTCCAACAAAACCATTTCATTTCCAACTCTAGCGATTCTCACGTTAAAGCTTCGTTAAAGCTGAAGGAGCTTTAACAAAAGAGAATTTACAATCAACAACTTAGTTGTCGATTTGTTGATCCTTAATTTTAAAAGGCCTGCGCACAAATTCGCGAATCGCGAGATGAACATATTATCGAGCGCGTAGCGCTAGAACCGACACTCACGTGCCCCAGGCGTGCTCAAACTTGCGAGCGAACATGTTCATATCAATAATTGTAACATATCATAGTGGTATAACGCTGGCTTATTCGTGTCCGGTACATTTTTCAATTAAGGAACGTTTGATTAAGCATGCTAAAACCAAAATCGGTACTTACTAGTTTTCCTGATCCATTGGTCACCTTGCCTTAGAAAAGTGATATTTCGTGATGAACCAGGTTCCTGTTATATTTAATAAGTAATTCTCCTAAAAATACAAAAATTGAAACTCCATATCCTGCAATCAGGACAGCAACGAGGGACATCAGTAGCATATTCTCCGAAGTAATCACTTCTTCATTGGTAGATCTGGAACTTCTTATGGAATCTGGAAGGAATTCTTGATTCCACTTTTGCATTACCCCTGACTGGTCAATTCTTCGAAATCTTCGATTGAATTCATGGAGATAAGGCGAATTGGCTTCGCATGACATGATTTTCAAATTCTCCATCACATTTTCTTTTAGAATCTTAAAAATTGGCATCTGTTTTTCATTTAAATTCTCTAGGACGAACATTCGTGCCATTTCTTCACTTATGAAGCATGAGAAATTCCTGAATTTTAATAATAACTGCATACAGTCTGATTCACTGGGAATCAACTTGGCTTTATTTAGCAAAGCCTGCATGATTGTACAGTTTTCAGATGACAATAGAGAGTTAAACAAATTCATCTCCATAAATGGTTCGAGATCTGAAGTAAGAAAATCCGAAAAAGTATTAAACGCATCTTCTGTCTTTGTTATTATTTTGACGTCCATCAAGATTGTGTATAAATTGGATGAAAAAATCAAAAACCCAATGAGCATAAAAGACAATGCAATCCGATCCGAATGTCTCGCCACATCTCTGGGAACTGGATGTCCCAGCAAAACTGCTAATATATGAAGCGGACACCAGAATCTTTTGTCAAACTCAAAGAAGCGTAAAATGAGAAAGATCAATGTTACTAAGAAACAAATGAGAAGCCCTGTATTAAATGATGTTTTTGTAATTGATACAGAAAAAATATTCTTTGACAGAATAGGTACCACTGCGGAGAAGCGAACCATTTCTGTTCTAATGACATATGTGATTGAATGCTCTGCACATCGAATACCAAATAACACAGTATTTGTGATAAAGTTGATTTCTCCGTTTTGAAGCTTTTTCATTAAGCCAGTTGCCTCGCTTTTGTTACAACTGTAGTTTCCAAGCGATTCTTCGTTGGATGCAATTTCTAAAATTTTGAAATTCATTTTCTCAGACAGGATTTTCAGAATAATTGCGTCTGGCCCAGAAACTTCAAGAGGATATCCAGAAAGATTGAATTTCACCTGAATCATAGGCCGAAAATCGATTGAACCTACTTTCATTTCGGCGGCATTCAAATCTTGTAATTTTTCCGGAAAAACTGACACTCCTTTCGAAAATTTCTTCTTCGTGTAGGTCCGGGTAAATGGATTAAAGTAATGAATGACTGATGCACTTTCTTTTGTAAATCTTCTGGATTTCCAAGAGAGTTTTCGATCTGAATCCATTTTCTGGACAATATCGAGAACTGTAAAGTCCAAAAACTTTTTGGACCATGCGTAGCGAAATAATTCTTTGTGGCTACCGCTTTCCGTGTCTAGCAAATTGATTATTAACAGCCTTGGATGGCTCTGTGCCGCTGATACGCTCATCAAAAATTCCACTATGGTCTTAGGATTTGTATTCTCATGTAGGATTGCAACAAATGTTGCTCTTTCATGTGAACTTTGAATTTCTCCTGTAGCTCTAATGCTTTTTGGTGACACTTGTGAAAAATTAATAATTCCACTCGGTACATTGCTAGCAATTTCTTGCAAAATTTTGCTTAATCGTAAATCTGTGTGATGAACAGTACTGACGTCGATCAACATTATTGTTTCGGGTGTCCACGAATCGGTCTTGATTTGCTGACAAAGTCCATTAAGCCATGTAAATTCTTTAGACGCTTCTTGGCCTTCTATACAAACAATAATTAATAGGATGCTCTTAAAATGCAAAAGAGCCATCATGTTCTCTTTTTAACTGTTCCCTGAAACAATAAATTCCTAAATTTGAATTCGTCTTTTACCTTTCGCTGACGCAGAAGAACTGCTCAAAAAAATCTTTACCAACCATTTTCATATGGTTTGTTCAAATTATTGAATATAAACCAGTGTGTAATAAATAAAAGAAAAATACTGACTAGCAGTCTATTTTTCGTTTGAACTGGCCTCGAACAAACATGTAGGCGTTTTTACGAGCTGTCATTTTTAGCAGAACAAAAAGTTGAAAATAAAGTTTAGAGCATATCTTTCAAACTTGACAATATCGAGAAAACTCAAGTCCAAAACATTTATGCACCATGAGAAGGATGGCCCTTTGCCATTGATAAGTTTATCAATACTATTATGCAAAAATGTTGCTCTTCCATGTACACGTTGACTTTCTCTTGTAGTTCTGATACTTTTTGGTGACTCTTGCAAAATGTGAATTATTCTAGTTGGTACATTGCCAATAGTTTCTCGTAAAATTTTGCTGAACCTTGAAACTTTTTAATGATCTGCATAGTCATTGATCGATATTGCTGTTTCGGAAGTTATTTGTTAATTTTATACACAAGCTGTATAAAAAATTGTTAAGTTTGGACATTCAAAATCAACAAGAAATATATGTTTTTTTTAGTTCTTCTTCAATTAAATTGTCAGCCAATGTTAACAGTGACATTATGTTGAGCCTGTAAATGGCTACAGCGATAATTTTTTAAATAAGTTTTTCCTATATTTAATAAATAATGTAGATTATTCTATTTAAAACACTAAAATTTACTGGCAATATAATTTAAGGGTATAATTCACATAATGTGTTTCTAAAAATAGCAAACAAAATCTGATGCCCATGAGCAATCTATAATATTCCATAGTGATACGTAAAAATTACTCTTGAGAGAGACAGAAATAATATAAAGGTATATTCATCCAGAAAATCAAATTTTAATATTTTTCTCTAGATTGATGCAAGGTTTTGGTGTATTTCTTGTATTATTTGAAATGTAAAAAAAATTGTCAAAGAATATAAGGACACAAAAATCGTCTGCACGTGGCAAAAAATTGGCAGCTTCATACAGAGAGAACGGCTTTGAGCGTCAAAGTAAATTGATAGTCATTTTATTTAAAGACACCCTGTTCAGTACGACTTCTTTTGCCAACAAATTTTTAAATTTTTTCCTTTGGACTGAATTCATACGACCACCAAAATTAAGAAAATTATTTGCGGAAAATTAATTTTT
This sequence comes from Belonocnema kinseyi, assembly GCF_010883055.1. Taxonomy (NCBI): domain Eukaryota; kingdom Metazoa; phylum Arthropoda; class Insecta; order Hymenoptera; family Cynipidae; genus Belonocnema; species Belonocnema kinseyi. The sequence goes on along the minus strand of NC_046662.1, from coordinate 51,392,726 downwards.
TTACCAGTGCACGAAAAAAGAATGGAAGGGAAAAATTCGAATTTCCAATTAGGTTATTGAGTAATGTGTAATCGCGGGTTTCAATTCTTAAGGAAACTAATGGTCTGAAAACAACTATCCCAAAAAAATGTTGAATTGCAATGAAAATTTAAAAAAATTTATTGAATGTTTCATAAACAAGTAAGTGAATGAGAATAGTAACAAATTTTTATCATTGTATTGGTTTATAAATAAAATATCGTAAAATACCGTTTGAGCATCGACAACAATAATTTGGTGACTGTGAATTCTCTTTTGTTAAAGCTCCTTTGGATTTAACGAACACATTCTCATCACGTATCTTTTTCTTTTCTTGCCCTTTTTCATATCGTCCTTTATTTGGCTTATAAGGTTCATTTTCGTGTTTTTTTTTTTAATTTTGTAAATGTTTTAACTCTGGTAATTTTTGGTTTTATGAAGAAAGTCATCAGGATAAATTGTTCATATTTTTGAATACTATAAACATCCGTACAGAAAATTTTTGAATTTTAAAGAAAGTGGTCTCAAAGATATTCAAAAATGCACCCATTTTATAAATTTTGATCTAAAATGTCTAGCTAACAAACTTGACTTTTAGTTTAGGATACAAAAAGAGTGTACCAGAGGCCAATCAGTTGTCTAGGTATTTTTAATTGAATCAAAGCATTTTTCAAAACCGGTATACTTCAAAAGTTAACTTTTTTTCATTCTTGTTATTAAAAAAACAAAAAAATTTTATTATCTTTCATTAAAAAAAAAAATTGAAAACGGATAAATATTGTCTTCTGAAAATCAATTTGTCCACGGTTAGGGTAGGTACCTAACACTTACAAAAAAATCGTTTCTCGAGAGCATGCCCCTTATAATCTATACAAAAATTTATGTAAACTCCTGAAAAAACAAGAATCCGACGACTAAATTTGGACCACAACGAACAAACAAAAAATGCTTCTATTGCAATCTGAATTTTTTTTTAATTTTCGGACAAAAATAAAAAAGAGGAAAGAAAATGAGAAATAAACCAACCACATCCCCTTTCTTCTGTTTTTCTTTCTTTTATATTTTTTATGTTTATTATCATCAAATTACAATACAAGAATATTGAAAATAAGAACAATGAAATAATATTTTTTACCAAAATTGTCAGAATTATTCTATTTGGAAATTTATTATACAAAAAATCTTGTCTATTCATGCATAAACTTTGAATTATGTCGACAGATGTTATGTTATGTCGAATTTAAAACAGATGTTTCAAGTATTATAAATTAGCATAACTTCCTTACTCTTTAATAAAGTGTATTAATATTATATGTCAATCGATTGGACTCGAATAAAGAAATCTTATACTTTTTTGGCATCAATTTTGAATTATGTCAGTAATAAAATTATACTATAAAAAACGGTTTTTTCAAGTATTATGCATTACTATAGCTTCCTTGACGATCATTAAAATTTTACTATTATAAGTCAATCAATCCGTCTCTAATCAACACATCTTTTCTATTCTCACATAAACTCTAAATTATGAGAATTATAAAATTTTTACCATAAAAATAGATTTTTAATATAACATAAATGACCGTAACTTCCTTACTACTCGTATTTCATAAAGGTATTTATATTATAGTTCAATCGATTCGACTCGTACCAAGGAATGTTTTTTATTTTGAATCAACTTTGAATTTTGTTTATGAAAAAAGTTTCACCATAAACAACCGATTGTTCAAATCTTATTAAGTGCTAAAAAAATGCAAATAATATTTTTAGAAATCCTTTGGTCGGTTAAAAGATATTAGTGGTAAAAATAATCCCTCCAAACATAAATTTATCTATAACCGTTTTCGAATTATCGTGTTCACAGAAACGTGATTTAGTTTTCTCAACTAATTACATTTTTAACTACCCAACTGAAGCTTTCTCTTATATTATTTTTTTAATCAACAATGTATTTCAATTTAAAAACAAATTTACAACTTGAATATTTTTCAACAAATCGATGTAGCTTTTTACGAAATTGACTGCCAGTGACTCAGAAATGACCTTACGCAGAAAAGCTTATTCAAATGATAAAATTCGATTCATATCTAAATAATTTTTATATAAGAAAATATAGATTTTCCAGAATTTTTAAAGAGCAGGTTTTTTTTTAAATAAATAGATTCTTAATTCATCACGAAAATCTTTCCTTTATGATATGTTACTAGCGAACAATAACTTTTTATTTTATAAACAAACTCACAAAACAAATATTCTTGAAAAAATTATTGTGGCTTGTTTACAAAATCAACTCTTGTAAAGGAGCTTATTTAACAGGAAATTTTTTTAGGCGATAAAACTTTTATTCACAGAAATACAGATTTTCGAGAATTTGCAACCCGCAGAATTCGAATTAGGTGAATATTTAAACGTAGAATTTCCCACTCTTTCGATTGCTGATGTCAAAGATAAGGGTTCCCATTTAAAACACATAAATTTGACCTTGAAATGACATTTATGGTAAAACTCAAGGTCAAATTGAAGGTCACCATTGGATTTCTTGTTGAAAGTTATTCCAATAATGACCTTGACTTGTGGAAATATTTCGAGCCAATGCTGGACTTAATTTAAGTTTGAAAGACCTTCATCTGACCTGCAAAGTTGCACCTCACCTATGATCTGAGTAGATTATTAAACGTAACACTTCACGCTCTTTCGAATGCCGACGTCAAAAAAGGGCTTCCCAGTTAAAAAGACAAAGTTGATCTTGAAATGACCATGAGCGTCAAGGTCAGTTTCAAATTAGTCATTACAATTTTAAGACATAAAGCTAAAATATTTTGCGTTTGAATAATTAATTTAAAATTAAAAGCTGTAGGAGTTTAATAATTTCAATGTCAAGCCATTTACAATTATAAATTTGAAGCTCTCAGGACTATAAAATCAAGAATTTCCTAATTGAGGTTGTTGAAATTTAACCGATTTTGCAAATAAAATAAATGTAATCTAACTTACGTAGTCTGTAATTATATATAATAATACATTTATCAATCAATTCTTCTATACAACCTGGTTTTAGTTTAAATGTCGACGATCATGACTAACCTAAGATTTGCAAGTTGTAATTGTAATTGTTGCTAATTCTAAGTGACGAGTAAGCATTGTTAAATGAAAGAAAGTTGAAAATTAGAACAATATTATTTGCATTACTTTGTTTCTTAAAAAGTATTTAGTCTAATATCACAAAGCGAATAATTGCTTTGTCAGGTTTTCAGGTAGGTGACAGCGCGGTTCAGCACTCCACAACTCTCAAAATAAGGCAAAATTCAGTATCAATATAATAATTTCCACTGGATGCCCAGATGTGCAACTACGTTCATAGGAATAAATATAAGACTGAAAATTCTCATTGTGAGACCAGTGAAATTTGAGCTGCCACAAATTCAAACACCAGCGTTTTTCTGTATCGGTTAGCGCTAGCAATTTCATGTTAGGTACGTTCTGCAATTAAAGAACGTCTGAATAAGAATATATTTAAAAAATTGCTATCTTCTAGTTTCCTTGGCCCAATGGTCAACTTGCCTTAGAAAATTGATATCTCGCGATGTATCTTATTCTCGGTGTATTTAATAAGTAATTTTCATTAGCAGCATATTCTCCGTAGTAAACACTTGTTCATTGGAAGAGCTTTTCATACCCCCTGATTGGTCAATCCCTCTCAATCTTCGATTAAATTCATGAAAATAAGGGGAATTGTCTTCGTTCAACATGATTGTCAAATTCGCCATAAAACTTTCTTTCAGGATCTTAAAAGCTGACCTCTGATTTTCATCCAGATTTTCTAGGATAAGCATTTGTGCCAATTCTTCATCCACGAAGAGCGAAAAATTCCTGGGTTTCAATAATAACTGGATACAGTATTTTTCGCTAGGAATTATCATGCTTTTATTTAGCAAAGCCTGCATGATTCCAGAGATTTCAGATGACAATAGAGAGTTGAGGAGCTTTAAATCCATAAATGGCTTGAGGTCTGAAGTGAGTAAATCCGAAAAAATATTAACCGTGTCTTCGGTCTTTAGGTACTATTTTGACTTCCATCAAGATCGTGTATGAATGGGATGTGAAAATCAAAACCCCCATTAGCATAAAAGACAATGCAATGCGATCCGAATGTCTCACCACATCTCTGGAAACTGCTTGTCCCAGAAAGACACCGAACGATACTTCTTTAGATGCAATTTCTACAACTTTGAAATTCATCTCTCAGACATGATTTTCCGAACAACTGCTTCTGGTCCAGAAACTTAAGGAGGATATCCAGAAAGATTTAATTTCACTTGAAGCTTGGGTCGAAAATCTATTGAAGCTGTTCTTATTTCGGTGCGATTCAAATCTCGTAACTTTTCGCGGAAGCCTTTGATGACTCTGTGCCGCTGATAATTCCACGAAAAATTCTCAAATAGGGTTGCAACGAATGTTGCTCTTTCATGTGAAGTTTGACTTTCTCCTGTTAATCTATTACTTTTTGGTGGCACTTGAAAAAGTGAATAATTCTGCTTGGTACGTTGCCAGAGATTTCTAGGAAAATTTTTCTCATTCGTCAATCTTTATGATAATCAGTCTGTCCTCGATCAATATTATTGTTTTGTGTGTCCAAAAATCGGTCTTTATTTGTTGACCAATTACGTTAAGCCACTTAGAGTCTTTGGAAGCTTCCTGGACTTTTATACCAAAATTTAAGAAAATGATACTCTTAAACTGCAAATGACCTATCATGTTGTGTTTTTAGTTGTTTCCCGAAACAACAAATTGCTGGCTTTCAACTGGCCTTTAAGAACTTTTAGTATTTCTATCAAAATAATTATTTTCATTATTTTTCTAACTCTCATGCTTTCAAAAAACCAATTTAAGGTTCTATTTTATATTATAAAATTGTTCCTTTCATTTTAACAAGAATTTATCTTTTACGAAGTTATCAATAAGATTGCACTCAATATTCTTGACTGTTCCTGCAATAATGATTCTGTGATCTACAGTAAAGAAAAATATACAAATTATAAATGATGAAATTATATTATAGATTTTAATATTCTGCAACAAGCCAGTAAACACAAAACTATGAACATCCCGAAAGCGTTCTTGGGACGTTTCTAGAACGTCCAATTATTGAATTGAAGGAGCCATCTCTTCAACCTAAATTTTTTTGAAATAAAGAAAAAGGTTTGAGGGTAAATGGTAGTCTTTGACGCAATCAAAATTTGACCTTGTCATGTTAATTTTGTCCGCTTTTTTTCTTAAACTAAATAAGTTAGTTTTATAGAAATTTTGGGAGAAGGAAGAAAATATATGAGCCGACATCGGTTGGGTACCTTGGAGTAATTATTTTTAAAGGAAAAACGGTACTTTTAAGTTTTCGGTGACTGCCTTGTAGCAGATGAAGCGACGGAAAATTTTGGAGTTGGAAAAAGCCCCTAGCGCCGCCACCTTCCTTTTGTGAAAAAATCGAAACTTGTTAGATAGATCAACTCAGATCAACAGCTATGAATACTCAGTCGATAACACAGCTTCATTGAAAAATTATTCACCTAAAGAAATTATTATTAAAAATATTTAACTGGAATACTTGAAATTTTTAATCAAGAAGAAATTTCCAACTAAAATGATAAATCCTCAACTAGAATCATTAAATTTGAAATAAAAAAATATATATTTTTAAACTAAAACAATGAATCTTCAAATTAAATAGTTAAACTTTCAACGAATTCGACGAATTTCGAAATAAAAAACCCTAATTTTTAAACCAAAAATTGAATTATTACATTTTCAGTTAAAAAAAAAGGAATATTTAATCAAACAATTGAATTTTTTATTAAGATTATGTAATATTCAGCTGGAATAGTATTTCCATTTTAAGTTGAAAAAATTATTTTCTATAAAAAAAGAAATAAATTTTCAATAAAATAGCTGATTTTTAAGCAAAGAAATTAATTTTTAATATAAATGATGAATCTTCAATGAAAACATTAATTTTGATGAAGAGTTTATTTTTCAACCAAGCAAATTTATTTAGAACATAAAAGATCAATTGAATAAAAATTCATCTTTTACACTATAAAAAAATTTGCTTGGTTGACAAATAAACTCTTTTAATCAAAATTAATTTTTTTATTGAAGATTCATACTTTATATTAGAAATTCACTTCTTTGCTTAAAAAATGAGCTATTTTATTGAAAATTTGTTTCTTTTTTTGTAGAAAATAAATTTTATTATTATTAAAAATGAAAATACTTTTTCAGTTGATTATTCTATAATTTTAGTAAAAAATTCAATTGTTTGGTTGAAAAATTATCTTTTTTATTTCAAAATTCGTCGAATTCGTTGAAATTTCAAATATTTCATTTATAGATTCATTGTTTTAGTTTAAAACTAATTTTTTTTTTAAATTTAATTATTCTAGTTTAAGATTCATCATTTTAGTTCGAAATTCATCAGTTTGGTTGCCAATTAATTTCTCTAACTAAAAATTTAACTATTCCTTTTGTTGTTAAAAGATGATATTTTTTAGTTCAAAATTGAAGTGTTTGGTTGAAAAATTAATTTATTTAAAAAAAAATCTTTTTTTGTAGAATAGTAATACTTGGTTTCAATTTTCGACAATTTGGCTGAAAAATTGCCTTTTTTAATTGAAAATTCAACGGTTTTGTTTTAAATTAAAGTATTTAAAAAAAAATATTTTTTTTGTAGAACATGAGGTTTTTCTTTGAAATTTAATCGCCTTGTTTAAAAAATTGTCTTCTTGGTTACAATTTTCAAGTATTCCAGTTAAATATATTCTAATAATTATTTCTTTATGTGAATAATTTTTCAAGTAAGCCGTGTTACCGACTGAGTATTCACAGCTGTCGATCTGAGTGGATCTATCTAACAAGTTGCGACTTTTTTACAAATGGAAAGTGGTGGCGCTAGGGCCTTTTTCCAACTTCAAACTTTTTCGTCGCTTCGTCTGCTACAAGGCAGTCACGGAAAACTTAAAAGTACTGCTTTTTTTTAAAAAATAATTACTCCAAGGGACCCAACCGATTCAGGCTCATATATTTTCTTCCTTCTCCCAAAATTTCGATATACTAACTTATTTAGTTTAAGAAAAAAAGGCGGATAAATTTAACATTACAAGGTCAAATTTTGATTGCGTCACAGACTACCGTTTACCCTTAAGTAAGCAAAACTGTGTATTAAAACCAAAGACTTGATATTTCTTTGAGCGAATTTAATTTCTTTGAATAATAGAACTATTTCTTTGAATATGAGCAAATGATTATTTTTTCTTTTTGATTCTAAGAAATTTTCTTTAAGTCCAATAATCTTTTTTCTGAGTGATCAATAACAAACCTTTTAATGTAGATTTATGCAAATAAAAAATCAATTTCAATCAATTCAGTAATATCATTTCTATTTTGTACAACTTTAGTAAAATTTTTAAAATTATTGCACGTTTTTGTTTGCGAAATTAATTTTTAAATTTGATCGTATGAAAATAATTCTTCTGACCACGCCTAAATTATCTGCGCGTAGCAAAAAATTGACAGGCTTATGCAGAGAGTACGGCTTTGAGTGTGAAAATAAATTCATAGTCATTCTACTTGCAAATACCCTTATCAGTACAACTTTTGTGGCAAGCCAATTTTTTAATCTTTTTCCTTTGGACTGAATTTATAATATTGTATAGTATGTACGATGGTTGAATACCTGACAAAAATTAGTGTTTGTTAAAATAAATTTGATCATCAAATACAGGCTGTCGTTCGTTCTGAACCAGCAGATTTATTTTTCACAACTAATTAAGTTTTTAAAAATCCGGCTGAAGCGTTCTCTTATATTGATTTATCAAAAATCAATATCTGTGAATTTACATACAACTTAATAAAGAAATTTACAGCTTAACTATTTTTCAACAAATCAATGTCGCTTTTTACAAAATCGATTGCCAGTAAATCAGAAAGGACCTTAGATTTAAATAAACACTTTGTTAAGCGATAACATTTGCTTGAGACGCAAATAACTTTTACCCGCAAATACAGATTTTCGGCAATTTGCAACGAGCAGGTTTCCTTTTTTGAACGAGTCCAATTTCAAATTATTAAGAAAAATCTTTCTCTTATGATGCTTTATCAGTGAAAAATACCTTTTTATTTCATAAACAAATTTAAAACAAGCCTATTTTTCAACAAATTAATGTCACTCTAAGAAAATGGACTGTCAATTACTTGGAAAGGAGCTTATGTTAGACAATAATTTTTAAAAATAAAACTTCGTATTAAAATGAATTTTATTAACAAATACAGATTTTTAATAACTTTTAACCAACATATTTTGCATTCTCAGCGCAATACATTTCAAGGAGCACAAGCACTTCTACAAACATAGGCAGTAGAATTTTAATTGTTTGAAAAAACGGCGATGAAGTCTTGTAAACTAACGAAATGGCACATTTCCTATTTATATTGTTTATAATAAACACAATTTAAATTAATTAGTATAACATCCAGAGAGATTGAATTCCACCCGAAGCATGGGTCGAAAATCTATTGAAGCTGTTCTTATTTCGGTGCCATTTAAATCTCGTAATTTTTTCGGAAAAATTGACATTCCTTTCAAAAATTTCTTCCTCGTGTAAATCTGGGTAAATGGATTAAAGTAATGAATGACTGATGAACTTTCTTTTGTAAATCTTCGGGAATCCCAGGAGAGTTTTCGATCTGAATCCATTTTCTGGACAATATCGAGAACTGTAAAGTCCAAAATCTTTTTGGATCATGCGTAGAGAAATAATTCTTTGTGGCTACCGCTTTCCGTGTCTAGCAAATTGATTATCAAAAGCCTTGGATGGCTCTGAGCCGCTGGTACGTTAATCAAAATTTCCACTATTGTCTGAGGAATTGCATTCTTATCTAGGATTGCAACAAATGTTGCTCTTTGATGTGAACTTTGAATTTCTCCCGTAGGTCTAATGCTTTTTGGTGACACTTGTAAAAAATTAATACTTCCGCTTAGTGCATTACTAGCGATATCTTGCAAAATGTTGCTCAATCGTGAATCTGTGTGATGAACAGTACTGACGTCGATCATTATTATTGTTTCGGGTGTCCACGAATCGGTCTTAATTTGCTGACGAATTCCATCAAGCCATCTGGAGTCTTTGGAAGCTTCCTGGACTTTTATACAAAAAATTAAAAAAAGAATACTTTTGAACGACAGAAGAGTTATCATGTTGCTTTTTTAATTGTTTCCTAAAGCAACAAATAGCTGACTTTCAATTCGCCTTTCGGCTTTTTCTGTCGCAGAAGAACTGTTTTGAAGAAATATTACTGTGCATCGATTTGAATAAAGTGAAGTGGGTAAAAATGATTATTGATGGCCTCGAGCAAACATGTGATTGTTTTACGAGCTGTCATTTTCAGCAGAACATAAAGTTGAAAAAAAGTTCAGACCTGGTCGTTTAAACTTTTTTCACACATTCAACATGCATGTAGAAATTTCCTTCAGAACAACCTCAAAACGTAGTAAAAAATTTTTGCATAAAATATTTATAACACAGCCACACAAAAAAAGTGTGCAGATCTGCTAACAAGACACACGTATTCCTATGGATTTTTCGGCGCTGAATTCAAATTCGGTATCAAAAATCACCCATCACGTCATTCTTGAGCCATAATCTCAAAAAATGACGAAAAATCATGCACTGAGGCAAATAAATTTCAAAGTAATGCCAGTGATGCAAATTTTCACTTCAAAAACATGTCGACAACTGTGAATCAGCTTGGTCTTAACCTGCAAAGAGGTCAAACGTATCCTAACCTAAAAAAAGCTGACCTAACCTAACCTAATTTAACTTCACGTAGCACAATTAAACTCGTTGTGTTGTGCCCTGGTTACAGACACAAGCGAATAATGCTAGCAACAAGCGGTTACGAAACTCCAAACATTTAATGCTATTAATGTCAAAATATGAAAGTACGCATGAACAGGGTTGCCAGGTTAGGTCAGGTTTTGTTAGGTTAGGATAGATTAAACCTCTATGTAGGTTAAACCGAAGCTGAACGAAACGGTATTGAAAATACAACGGGACAACACAATCAGTTTAATTATGTTTCGTGAGGTTAGGTTAGGTTAGGTCGGGCTAGGTTAGATTTATTTCTAGGTTAGGCTCGAGTTGACACATTCGATGTAGCATACATTTGCTACTGGGAAAATATGCTTCCAGAGATCTACGTGTAGTTCAATAAATTTCTGTTAATTCAGGTTAGGTGAGGTCAGGTTCTGTTGGGTAAAGTTATGTTAAATAAGTTGATATCATGCAAGAGTTGATCCTTCACAGTTGTGGACATGTTTTTGAAGTGAAAATTTGCATCACTGGCCAGAGCTGCCAGATCGTGGATGAAATTTATCCCCACCATACCTACCGTTTGGGAGCCGCAAAACAGAAAGTGCATGATTACCACTGTGAGTTCGTAGTAAGCCGAAAATGCACGATTCGACCTCGGAGTTCTGCTGTACGATGATTGCCGATCTGAAGGCTTCGGAAGACTTCGGTGGTCTTCTATTTATATCTTGCTCCCCATATGAAAGAAATTGAAGAAATTGGCGATTTAGATCTTTTGCGTGATTCTTAATTTCATGCATACGTCTACCACAGCTAGAACAAGCCGGCGACAAAGAAAGAGAGGCGACATTAAGACCAACCGCGGGCAGGCATCCAATATATGAAGAGCGATGCTTTACGACCCG
>NC_046662.1:51380136-51381843 GCF_010883055.1 Belonocnema kinseyi | reverse complement strand
CAATCTTTTAAAATTCTCTAAAATTTTTCAAATCCTTTAAAACCTTTTGAAACACCTACAAATTATTTTTTTTAAAGATTTCTAAAGTATTTAAAATTTTTTAAATAACCCTTTTAAAATTGGATTATTTCAGGGTATGTTTCAAATTTCAAGATATTTTTAAGCGCTTTAATAAATTTAAAAGATTTAAAAAGATTTTTAAGGATTTTAAACATTTGAACATATTTCTAAAAATATCAAGGAATTTTCAACTGATTTTTATAATTTAAGGGAATTTCAAAGAATTGAAGCAATTTTAAAAGGGTTACTTAAAAAAATTTTAAATACTTTAAAATTCTTTATAAAAAGTTCTAGGTATTTGAAAAGATTTTAAAGGATTTGAAAAATTTGAGAGAATTTTAAAAGATTCCAAGGAATTTTCAATTGATCACTGTAATTCAGTGGAAGCTTCTAATGTGTCCCCTAAGGGTTTACATTTTTCTTACACCTTCTTTATTCCTTTACACACCCTCCACACACTAACTTGGTGGTGGAAGGGGGACCTACAGTTTAAGGTGGGTTCCGAACCACCAAGAGCAACAGCCTTAAGTACTTAGAGAAAACCTTTTTCTCTAGAGGTACCGGTCCCACGACTCTCCGGAGATGAACACTCCCTTTGAGGATGTTTTGGAAGATCTTAAGGAATTTTCAACTTATTTTTATAATTTAAAGGAATTTCAAAGAATTTGAACAACTTTAGCAGGGTAATGTAAAAAAAATTCCAAAGTACTTTAGAAATCTTTGAAAGATGCCAAGGTCTTTCAAAATATTTTGAAGGTTTCGAAATATTTGAGAGTATTTTAAAACGTTCCAAGGAATTTTCAATTTTTGACAGTAATTTAATATGAGATTTTAAAGGATTTGATATATATTAGGATATTTTAATAGATTCCAAGGCATTTCCAATTGATTTCAATAATTCAGTATGAAATTTTAAAGGATTTGAAAGCATTTAAGGTATTTTTAAACTTGTAAGGAATTTTCAAGAGCTTTCAAAAATTTTCAGCGGCTTTAAAGGATTCAAAATTTTTCAGGATATTTTAAAACATTCCAACCAATTTTCATTTAATTTCAATAATTTCGAGCGATTTCAAAGAATTTTAACTTTTTTTTTCTCATATGTTTTTTTGGTTGTTGATTCATCAATTAGTTAGATAAATTTGTTTTCTGAAAATGTGACTATTTTTTAGAAAATTTATTTTCTTTTTGGTTAAAAATTAATTTTTTTTAACCAGAAATTTAACTATTCTATGTTTAAGTGAAAACTGATCGTTTTTAGTTAGAATTTTTTGTATTTTATTGAATACTCTTCTTTCTTGGTAGAAAAGTAATCATTGATGTCGAAAATTTAACTATGATTAAACATTAATTTTTTGCTCAGAAAATTAGTCTTCATGGAAAATAAATTTCTTTTGTACAAAGTTCATGTATTTTATTAGAATTGCCTTTTTTTAGTATACAATTTAGCTTTTTGGATGAAAATGTAATTTTTTTATTTAAAATTTTACTACCATGTTGAAAACAATTGAAAAAAATTTTTTTGTTCAGTTATGTATTTGATTATTTGATTATATATAATTAAAAATTTGTCATAAGGACAACCGCAGGATTTCGCCGGGAGCGGGTGCTAATCTGAAAAATTGCACCCGCTTCCAGCGAAATCGCGGT
>NC_046662.1:51377734-51380036 GCF_010883055.1 Belonocnema kinseyi | reverse complement strand
AAATTACTGTAATCAATTGAAAATTCCTTGCAATTTTTTTAAATTCTCTAAAAATTTTCAAATACTTTACAATCTTTTGAAACACCTACAACTTATTTTTTTAAGATTTATAAAGTATTTAAATTTTTTTCAAAATAACCCTTTTAAAATTGGGTTCATTCTTTGAAATTCCCATAAATTATGGAAATCAGTTGACAATTCCTTGACATTTCAAAAAATATTCTCAAATATTTAAAATCCTTAAAAAATTTTTTAGTTCTTTGAAATTTGTTAAAGCGCTTGAAAATATCTTGAAATTTAAAACATACCCTGACATATTTCAAATCCTTAAAAAGCTCAACTAAATTATTGAAATAATTTGAAAATTACTTGAAATCTATGAAAACATCTTAAAATATATCAAATGCCTTAACATGTCATATTAAATTACTGTAATCAATTGAAAATTCCTTGCAATCTTTTAAAATTTTCTAAAATTTTTCAAATCCTTTAAAACCTTTTGAAACACCTACAACTTATTTTTTTTAAAGATTTCTAAAGTATTTAAAATTTTTTTAAATAACCCTTTTAAAATTAATAGATTCCAAGGCATTTTCAATTGATTTCAATAATTTCGAGCGATTTCAAAGAATTTTAACATTTTTTTTCTCATATGTTTTTTTGGTTGTTGATTCATCAATTAGTTGGATAAATTTGTTTTCTGAAAATGCAACTATTTTGTAGAAAATTTATTTTCTTTTTGGTTAAAAATTAATTTTTTTTAACCAGAAATTTAACTATTCTATGTTTAAATGAAAAGTGATCGTTTTTAGTTAGAATTTTTTGTATTTTATTGAATACTCTTCTTTCTTGGTAGAAAAGTAATCTTTGTTGTCGAAAATTTAACTATGATTAAACATTAATTTTTTGCTCAGAAAATTGGTCTTCATGGAAAATAAATTTCTTTTGTACAAAGTTATGGCTCAACCATGGCGTGATGGGTGATTTTTGATACCGAATTTGAATTCAGTGCCCTAAAATCCATAGGAATACGTGTGTCTTGTTACCAGATCCGCACAATTTTTTTTGTGTGGCTGTGTAATGTATCAGATGGGTATGTAAATAAAGAATAAAAGTTAAATTCAAAGGAACTTTTGGGATTTCTAGCAACATGATTATTTTAATTATTTTTCTTGCTCTCATGCTTTGAAAAAATGAAGTTTGAATTCCATTTTATATGATAAACCGGTTTTTGGCATTTTAAAAAGAAGTTTATCTTTAATGAAGTTATCACTAAGTTTGCACAAGATGTTCTTGTCTGTTCCTACGATAAAAATTCTTTGATCTTGTACAGTATAGAAACAATATATCAAATATAATTGACAAATTATGTTACAGATTTTAACATTCTACAATAAATTAACTTTTTTCCATCTTTATACCAATACTCAGAAAAACACTGTTCTTGGATTAAAGAAACCATGTCTTCGACAAAGAATCTTCTTTAATTAATAACACCTTTTCTTTTACTAAAAGCGAATGAATATTTTTCTTACAATCAAATAATCTGTATTAGGATTTTATGAAAAACTCCCAGTAGGGGACTATCAGCAGCTCCTAAGTTCGCTTTTAATTTGTTACTGAATGATTTGAACTTGAAAACATTATTTTTAAAAGATTCCAGAACAGGATACACCCTTCAAAAAAAAAACATTTTATTTCCATTTCTAGCGATTCTTACGTTACAGTGTCTTCTATTTCTCTCGCTGACTCTATACATTAAAAATGTTTAAGTTTATTTTAAAGTGCATTTTAAAATGTATAAAAATGATTAAGCTCATACAGATGTTATGTAAGTTTTCCTTATGTGGATACATAAAAATGTAACTAAAGATATCAAAGAGTAATGTAAGTGTCGGGTTGACCGTGACACGTTGTCAACAATTTTGTACGAAGATTTTTATTTTTTTACATTTTATATTTAAAAAGACTGTGATAAGCCAAAGCTTCAAGTAAACAAACTGCTGCAATTGGACTTAATCGAATGTCAGGTAATCATAACGCTACACTGTTAAAAATGTTTGGAATTCTACAACACTTCTACGAGACTTCTGCAATGCTAGAGTAAGGTAAAATTGCAATTATAACATTGGAATGACGGAATTGCAATACAAGTATTGTAAGTATTGTAAATCGTGAAGTCATCGTCCAGCATTTCAATACATGTACGAGGGTGGATTGATAAGTTTCCGGCCTGACCAAGAAAAACAACGTTTTTAAGAATTTTTTTTTTATTTCTCAACATAATCTCCTCCAAGGCTGA
>NC_046662.1:51376604-51377634 GCF_010883055.1 Belonocnema kinseyi | reverse complement strand
TTAATATTGTAATTCTAAAATATTATATTAATATAAATGAATAGTTGACGAAGTTTTAATAGAAATAGTTAAACTTTCAACTAAAACACTTAGTTTTCTGCAACAAAAAGATTTTGAATCAAATACATAACTGAAGAAAAAAAATTTTTTTCAATTGTTTCCAACATGATAGTAAAATTTTAAATAAAAAAATTAAATTTTCATCCAAAAAGCTAAATTGTATACTAAAAAAAGGCATTTCTAATAAAATGCATGAACTTTGCACAAAAGAAATTTATTTTCCATGAAGACTAATTTTCTGAACAAAAACTTATGTTTAATCATAGTTAAACTTTCGACAAGAAAGATTAATTTTCTACCAAGAAAGAAGAGAATTCAATAAAATACAAAAAATTTTAACTAAAAAAGATCACTTTTCATGTAAACATAGAATAGTTAAATTTCCGGTTAAAAAAAATTAATTTTTAACCAAAAAGAAAATAAATTTTCTACAAAATAGTTACATTTTCAGAAAACAAATTTATCTAACTAATTGATGAATCAACAACCAAAAAAACATATGAGAAAAAAAAAGTTAAAATTCTTTGAAATCGCTCGAAATTATTGAAATTAATTGAAAATTCGTGGGTATGTTTTAAAGTATCCTGAAAAATTTTGAATCCTTTAAAACAGCTTAAAATTTTTGAAAGCTCTTGAAAATTCCTTACAAGTTTAAAAATACCTTAAAAGCTTTCAAATCCTTAAAAATCTCATGAATTATTTAAATCAATTGAAAAAGCCTTGGAATCTATTAAAATATTCTAAAATATACATCAAATCCTTTAGAATATCATTCTAAATTACTGTGATCAATTGAAAATTCCTTGAAATCTTTTAAAATCTCTCAAATTTTTCAAATCCTTTAAAATCTTTTCAAATACCTAGAACGTTTTATAAAGATTTCTAAAGTATTTAAAAATTTTTTAAATAACCCTTTTAAAATTGGTTTAATTCTGTGAAATTCCCTTAAATTATGAAAATCAGTTGAAAA
>NC_046662.1:51368810-51376504 GCF_010883055.1 Belonocnema kinseyi | reverse complement strand
TGTGCTCTGAAACCTAAACTAACATGGCGATCGGGCTGAAACTATAGCTACAAGCTATCTAAGGATGGTACTATAGAATGCCACCTCAAGGTAGGCCTAGTGACGCCATCTCTTGGTCAGGCCGGAAACTTATCAATCCACCCTCGTATTAGAGCGCTTGTAAGACGAAAATTGTACACAAAGAAATTACGTAATTAATGGAATTCAAGGAATTAACGAAGTTCAACGAATTTAGTGAATTCACGGAATTTACGAAATTTATTAAATTATTAAATTCATAATATTGATGAAATTCACAGAATTTATGGAAACAAAGGAATTTATGAAGTTCACAGAAGTGACGAAATTTGCAGAATGAATGAAATTCAAGAAACTCACGAAATTGATGGAATTCACGGAATTTATGGAATTAAAGAAATTACCAAAATTAATGGAAAGCAAGATACTCAAGCATTTCAAGGAATTCATGGAATTTATGGAATTCATTTAACTGAAGCAATTCGATGAATTCACAAAAATCAAGGAATTCACGAAATTCATCGAATTTATTGACCTCAGGGAATTAACGCAAGCCAAGGAATTTATTAAATTTACGGAAATTACGGTATACGCTTAATTTATGGAACTCACGGAATTCACAGACGCTTCATTTACGGAATTCATGGAATTCACAGAATTCAGCGAATTCACGGAGTTCAAGGAACTCATGGAATTGAGCAAATTCATGGATTTCAAGAAATTGACGGAATTTCCAGAACTCCTAAAAATAATAGAATTCTCGGAATTCATGAAACACCCGGAATTCAGGGAATTCATGCAATTCACAGAAGTCAAGGGATTCAAGGGATTCAAAGAAGACGCAGAATTAATGGAATTCAAGGAATTCATGAAATTCATGAAATTCATGGAATTCAAGGAATTCATGGAATGACGGGAATTCGCGAAAGATCGCGAAATTCATATGATTCACGTAATTCATGAAATTAAATTAATTAAAGGAATGTATGGAATTCATTAAATTAAAGGAGTTCATGGAATTCATTTAACTGGAGGAATTCGAAGAATTCACTGGCTTCGAGGAATTAACTTAAATCAAGGAATTCACGGAATTCATCGAATTTATTGAATTTACTAAATCTACGGAATTCAAGGTATACACTTGATTTTTGGAACTCACGGAATTCACAGAATATGCTTTATTTACAATATTCACGGAATTGATTCAATTCAGGGAATTCAGGGAATTCAAGGAATCCACGGAACTGACTGTATTCACGGGATTTACGGAATTCAAGGAAGTCACAGAATTAATGCAAATTAACAGAATTCCAGGGATGCGAGGAATTAAAAGAATGGATGGAATTCTTAGAACTCCATGAATTTCATTTTGTGAATCTCGTGAATTAGTTAAAATATGTGAATTTCTTGAATTCCTTGAATTTCATGAATTACTGAAAATCCATGAATTCCTTTATTTCCGCAAATTATTTTGATTCCGTGAATTTCTTCAATTCATAAATTGCGTGAATTCCGTGAATCCAATGAATTGCGTATTTCCGTAAATTGGATGAATTTCCTGAATTCCCTAATTTTCTTGGATTCCGTGAATTTTGTGAAATCGTTGAATTACATGAATTTCATGAATTCTGTCAATTTCTTTGAATCTTTTAACTCTGTATATTCCATAAATTTCGTAAATTCCTTAAATTCTCCTGGAATTTGAGGAATTCTATGAATCTCGTGAGATCCTTGTATTCCGTGCATAGCGTAAATTCCGTTAATTCCATGAATTACACGAATTCCGCGAATACTATGAATTCCGTGAATTCCATGAATTCCATTAAATCCGTGAATTCCGGTCGTTATATGAATTCCTTAAATTCAGTAAATTTTGCGAATTCCACGAATTTCTTTAATTCCGTGAATACACGTGTGATACTCTGTACATTAACTAAACTTGTATTATAAAATTCCAATACATGTAAGGTAACATACCATGCCAGAATTTGGAAACTACAACATTATCTATTGCAGCGTTAGCTTACGTTTCGGAAATAAACTTCCAATACGTGTAGTGGAAGTTTCCAACATACATTTTTAACAGTGTATCCCGCGTTGAAAAGTTTCAATGGGTGAACCATGGTTCACCAATGGCATAAGCGTGGGGTGAGCGTGGGGTAAGCGTGGGTTAAGCATGGGATAAGCGTGGGTTAAGCATGTGAGAAGCGTGGGGTAAGCGTGGTTCAAGATGGGTCAATGTTCACCTGCGGTCCTCCCACGGTTGTCTCATGATTATGGACAATGGGTCAAGCATGCCTAATGGCCCCTCTCCCATGCTTCGCCCATGATAGAACGTGAATTGGTTTGAATTAAACTTTGGCTAAATTTTCGAAGGTGGACACAATTTGCTACATTTTTTCCATTTTTCAGAAAGGATTTGTGGAAAAATAGTTTCTTTTATTGGATTTTACAAAATGTTCAAACAGCAACATCATCCAATCAATAATGCATGGGTCATGGCTCAATGGTAGCATAGCGCGGCGTGGGTTACCCCCATGTAATTTTTTTTCATGTTGGATGGACTCCGTTTTACTTTCATCTTTATAAAACAAATTTTCCAATTTTTTATGTATGGAAAGTATATATTATCATAGAAATAAGATAAAGTGTTTCGAGGTAGCTACCCCCATTAATTTGTTTCAAACTTATTTTTACGAAACACAAAAACTTTATTTTTGTCTCAACTACAAGATATATATTTTCAAAATTTTTTCCGTTTGATTTAAAAATTTTCAGCACAACTTTAAAAATATGTAGGTTTGGTTTACCCAATCAATATATATTTTTTTGAGTAAATTACGTGATTCATCTTTCAGCACGAGGAAACTTTTCCAGTAGGTTTGATCGAAATTAATTTAGTTCTTATACACAATACCATACAACCAACACTTGAGACTCCTATATTTGAGGGGCTGTTTCACCCACTTAGAGTAATTTTCCACAGATATAAAAATATACTTATCGCTTAGTTTTTTGAGTACTACAATATATTTGAGAGAGAATCAAATCGGCGAGGGACACCTGAAAGACTTTCCTTGCGAGTAAATGAAACATTTCATTAATTCTAAATGTTTACAATTTTGTGGTATTCAATTTTTATCTTGGAAGCTAAATGGTAAATGTTTTCCTTCAATAAATTTCAATTTGCAACTTTTGTCTTTCTCCCATAAACTGAATTAGCTCATTTCCAATGTTATTTTTATGATTTAAACTTTACACATACGGTCTACTCAGTGGCGGACTGGCATGGGGGCTCAGCCGGGGTCTCATGGCCGCGCCCCCCCCCTTGGTTGGCGCCCCCTAGGCCATGCCAAGGCGGCCCAAAAATATTATATTGTTTACACAAATGAATATATGTTAGTTTGCAATGAAAAGTGTGAAAAGAATATCCAATAATATCCACGATTTAGGCTTATACCCTTATAAGTGATACCATCAAAGTAAGAAAGTGTCCTCCAATTTCTTTTCACTTATATTATCCCTAAGAAATACCCTAATGTATGTTTTCAATCCTATTTCAGAACATATTTTTGAAATAAATGATAAATTATTCATATTGAAAGCATGAAAGTGAAAGTAATATTCTTGTCATCAATTATATTACGGGATTTTAAATTTATTTGTTTCCAATGCAATCCAAAATATATTTATCTATTAAAAATGTATAGGACACCTTAATGCATTTTTATGGGCGCCCCATAAAATATTGATTTTTTTACATATATTAACTTTCGATGGCGCCTATACGTGCTTTGAGAGAGTTTCCAGATCAACCCATTTATGTAAAAAGTATGACTCTATTTGAGCTCACAAATATGAAAGAGGGCAACTTCTTTAATTCCTCAGAAAATGCCGACTAATTGTCGGCTGTATTCAATTATTTTAGTAGCTGTTAAGTTAAAACTTGATTTTTATATTAAAATGACTACTTATCAGTCACAATTTTATTTAAAATAAGTTAAAAGCTTATCCAGTGGGCACGAAATTTGGCGACGTCTTTACGACATCGTTACGACATATTTACGACATTTTTACGACATCATCTGTTCGTGTCGTTTCCGTGTCTTTACGATATCGCAAAGACATCGTTAGATCATACGACGCTTGTATGATATCGTGAAGAATCATTAACGACATGGACATATGATATCGTAGAGTTCTCGTAAAGATGTCGTAAAGATGTCGTGAAGATTTCATAAAGACGTTGCCAAATTTTGTGCCGATTGGGTACATTTCAAAAGTTCGAATCAAAGGATACATTTATTTATTTTGGAAATTGTAAAATGTTTCGATATTTTGCTACACTTTACTATAATAATTGTTATTTTTTTTCATTGCTTTAGCACGTTTATTTTTGTATATACAATAGATTATGATATGATGATTTGTGGACAAAAAGAATTAGAATGGAATTAGAATGCGAGAGGGCAGAGAGAGGTTATATTGCAGAATGGAATCTATTTAATTCTTGCAAAATAATAAGAAAATGAAAAGAAATGAACAATTTCGCTTGCAAGTTTCAACACGTCTAGGGTGCGCGACTTTTGGTTCTTGAGCTTGACAAAAATGTAATTTGTTGATTGCGAATTGTCTTTTGTTCAAGCTCCTTCGGATTTAACGAACACATTCTCATCACGTATCTCGTGCTTCGCCCTCGATTTTATCCAAAATACAAACTTTTCTACATTATGTTCAACACTATTATATCAAATGTATATTACATATATTTTGGTACCTCGGCCCGGGATTACTTATTCACTCATTCCAAAATGTCCTTATGTTGCTCTAAATTTTATTCTTAGCTACTCTGTAAAATGTATCGTTTCAATTAATGTATATGATTACAATTCATTATATGCATGAGTATTAAACTGCCGCATTTCCATGGACTGCTTTTAAATTTAAAAAATACGCCTTGCATACATAAACTGTTTTGTTATTAGGATAATTTAATTTTTATTTTCAATGCTACTTTTTATGATTGAAATGAAGCTTGAAATAAAAACTACGCGTTCCTCATAAATTGATCAATAACGAATTTGGAGCTCTCTGTTGGGTGGATATATTTTGTCCATTTATTTTTTTCGTAGTTTGTGTCTTTTGCTCAAAAATTAAATATTTTTGTTACTTTTTTCAATGCAGAAATTTCCCCGGTTAGCCTTAATACAACAAGGTTTTTGGTCGGATCAAGGACGGGCTATCCCTGGCTGGATTTCATGGACAGGAAATAAGCGGGAACCGGCCGGGCTACATTAATAACCAGCCGGTTACTGGCTGGGCCAACCCTGGTTATATCACATGGTCGGCAGCCGACCGTGCACTGGCCTGGTTAATGTTTTTGTGGAAATTACTCACTTTTTAAAAGAAATTCTTCAAGAGCGCCTACTGCCAATACTTATTATTTTAAATTAAAATATACTGCTGTCTATGCAGTTTTTCCTTTCTTCCTTCCTAACCTTAAATCACCACGTGGTTTCCAAATTGCTTCGAGATTCTATCATTTGGGATTGAAATACTACTCACATTTTTTTGCCAGAATTGGTTCACTTAAATTGACTTTTAAAGTTTACCGTTATCTTTACTACAAGCCTTAAAAGAAAAAACAAGTTAGCAATTTCTCGCCTGAAGCAACATTTTTAAATTGATTTTTGGCCGGGTTATTCGACCGGATCCCGGTCAGCATAAAAGCCGGAATCCGACCAGTTTACCGTGACGTTTTCAGCTTGATCCCCCGAAAAGCGCTTGGCTTAAGCCGGAGCTATCCGGCCGGATCCCTAATTGGATTCCTACACAGGTTATGTTGTTTTTTACGAATAAAACAAAAACCACTAATTCTATCAAAACGTGATTAACAAACTTTTTTTTGGATTACCATTAGTTTCAATGCACCTTTTTTGAAACTTACAAAGCTCGGCCACGAAACAGAATTTTCTATTTTTCATTATTTTTGTTTTGTGATCAAAATTTGAATTTTTGATAGCTAAAAA
This sequence comes from Belonocnema kinseyi, assembly GCF_010883055.1. Taxonomy (NCBI): domain Eukaryota; kingdom Metazoa; phylum Arthropoda; class Insecta; order Hymenoptera; family Cynipidae; genus Belonocnema; species Belonocnema kinseyi. Next base: position 51,370,457 of record NC_046662.1, on the reverse strand, counting down.
TAATTCAAAAAGTTTTGCGATAGTCTTGGACTAGCGGGGCGTCAAGTTTTACATACATATTATACGTTCTCTACTTAGAAACAGTTTTTTATTTTCTTCAAAGCCCTTTCTTTTAGTACTTTTTAGTATGTTAGTATGTATGTTTAGTATGTATGCTTTCAAAATTAGAATTTTTGATTTTTAAAGAAAATTTCAAAAGTTGTTATGGTTTCACGGCATTTACAAATCAAACTTTTTTTTACTTTTTTCCTGTCGTCCGTTATTTAGCCACAAAATGCGATTTTTGATTTTTGATTATTTATGTGCGGTCAACATCTGAAGTTTAAATCTTTGGAAAAAAAATCAAAAAGTTGTTATGACAATCTTGTAGGGCTATAAAAAAGTAACATTTTTTTCAAGTACTATGAACAAGTGCACAGAGAACTTTTGAATCATGAAAAAATGCGATCTCAAAAATTTCCAAAATGCGATCTCAAAAATTTCCAAAATGCGCTCACTTTTAGAATTTCGATTCAAAATGGCTGGCTAACGAATTCGGCATTTACCTTAGGACAATAAAAGAGCGTACCAGGGGCTAATCTAATAGATTAATTTTTTTACAGTCATCCTGCTCATAAACAGACAGAGGAGCTATGGGAGCATGTATGGGAAGGATGTAGGAGATGAGTGGAATATACAAGATACACAGTCCTAAATTGAGCTATAACAGGAAATAGAGATAAGCAAACAGATATAAGAATTTATGTTTATGGCTGCAAATAATTGTTAATAGTAAGGATAAGATTAAACAAATATATATGCATGCGTAAAGATTGCAAGGAATGGATGTCATTGAAACCCTCAGCGTACACATTATAAATAAAGAAGAACAAAAAGTTGAATTTTTATTTAAAAAAGAACTATTTTCAGAAAATGAATTTTTTTTTAATTAGTTAAACGCTTGGTCTTTCTGGACAGACTTTTTAAAACTAAATGTCAAAGCATCAACAGTACTAATTTGGTGATCGTGAATTCTCTCTTTTTTTGAGCTTCTTCGGCTCTAAAGAACACCCTCTCATCACGTATCTCGTGCTTCGCACCCGAGTTCATCCTGAAAATTGTATATCATTCACATATATGTATATTATAAAAATGCATAGGATGCATTCGTATTAAAACTGACGTAGTTTCATTGTTGCGTTGAAAAAAATGCGCATTTTTTAAACAAAGTAAGCAAAATAAACAAAATCATTTCTAATGTTATTTTTATGATTTATACTTTACAAATACGGTCTACTGATCAGTCTTACCGTTATTAACTTCTGAATTATGTTCCTAACCTCAGTGACCCAGACTTTGTCAATTTAGTTTTCTACCGCATCGTGTTCTACATTGCAGTTGCGGTGCCTTATTGCTTCATCTCCTAGTAATTGACTAAAATAGTCACTCAAAGCCTTTATAGTGGAAAGTCTAGTTACGACAACAGTCCCAAAAAACTTCGATTGATTTGGGAGGGAAGGGGGCGATTATTTTCAACCGAGAGTCATAGCTGGCTGGTGTTTTATGCTTAGAAGGTCACCAACCTCCAGCAGCGTAGTGTTGGATGGGAGTTCATATGGTCTTATTTTCACATTCCCGGCCATCCTTCAGGTGCGAAACCAAAAACTT
>NC_046662.1:51342864-51368710 GCF_010883055.1 Belonocnema kinseyi | reverse complement strand
GAATCTTTGAAATACTGTGAAATTGTCGAATGAAAACATGTAATTTCTGGATTTTCCATATTTTTACGCTGTCAAAATTTTAATTTTTTATTTTTCAAAAAAATTCAAGCAGTTGTTACGATAATTTTGTAGGGCATAATACGAATATCCGTATAGAGAATTTATGGATCTTCAAAAAAAGTGGTATCAAACATATTTAAAATGCGCTCACTTTATTAATTTTATCTAAAGTGGCTGGATAACGAACTTGGCCTTTAGTTAAGGACCCTCAAAGGGTGTACCGAAGGCCAATCTAATAGAATGATTTTGTTAAAAGTATCGTTTTCACAGGCAGACAGACATAAATACATACATACAGGTAGACGTACAGGCAGTCAGTAACATTAGTAAAAACCTGTTTTTCGTATTCAGGGGGTCTCGAATCTTGAAAATTTGACAAAAACTGGGGGGGGGGGCATTTACACAAATCTAATACCTTCTCGGAAAAGAATTTACAAAAAAACATGACTAAAAATTGTTTTGATTACATAATGTTGGTCTTTTCTATTTTGCATAGTTTGACCGCAAAATGCAATTGCTTTATTTTTGATTATTTTTTGTGCAGTCAAAATTTAAATTTTCAATTTTTCGAAAAAATTTGAAAAGTTGTTATGGTAATCTTGTAGGGCCATCGAAAATCAACATTTTTCTTTCTATGTACTAAGACCAAGTGTACAGAGAATTTTAGAATTATGAAAAACTGTGGCCTCAAAAAATTTCAACATGCTCTCACTTTTAGAATTTTAATCCAAAATGGATGATTAACGAACTTGGACCTTAGCTTAGGACACTGGAAGAGTGCATCGAAGGCCAATCTAATATATAAATTGTTTAAAGTTACCGTGGTCACAGGCAGACAGACGCAAAGAATATAATTAAGGTATGTACCGAACGAAGGAAAAAAGAGTTTATTATATTCTATATATTCACACTACTTAATGTTTAGAAACTTGTGATTATGCGCAAAGTGAATAGTTAAAAAAATAAAAATTTTAATGCATGTATGAGGTTACCAATTTACAACTGTTTTCTGCTGGAAATTATACGTCATGGAAACGCTTAAAGTCTAATCGAGGCCAGCGAATCCAATAATTTGCGCGGCCTTTATACACATTTCTGCTAAGGATTTTGTTTGAAACAGTTCTCAGTTTCAATAAAAGGTGAAAGACGTGTTGAAAATCAGAAATTTCTTCTTAAGGAAACAATTAATATGGTTAATTTTCAGTTCAAGAGTACCCTGATCTTCATTTTTATTGTGGAGGTACAAGAAGCTTTCTCTGATCTCAGGTGGCTTAATCGTCTTTTTCAGCAAATTAAGGATGATTATCAGATTTTTGAAACGATAATATTGATCAAAGATAGTACTGATGGTCCTAAAGTTTCAAAGTTTATCAAACCAATATGTAAAATCTCTGGCAATGTACCAAGCAGAATAATTGACTTTTTGCAAGTTTCACCAACAAGTATAATACCTACAGGAGAAAGTCGAAGTCTCCATGAAAGAGCAATATTTGTCGCCATTCTGGAAGAAAGTATCGTACCTGAAAGGCTCATAGAATTTTTGATGAACGTATCAGGGACACAAAGCCATCCAAAGCTTTTGATAATCACCTTACTTGATGCAGAAACCGACAGCTACGAAGAATTACTACGCTACGCATGGTCCAAAAACTTTTTGGAATGTACAGTTCTCGATATTGTCAAGAGAAAGGCTTTAGATCGCAAAGTCCCCTGGGATAACCTAATCACTACAAGAAAAAGTAATAAAATTATGCATTCCTTCAATCCCTTCACCCAGATCTACACCAAGAAGCAATTTTCAAAAGAAGCATCAATTTTTCCCGAAAAATTACATGATCTGCATGGCATCGAACTGAAAGCAGGTTCCGTGGATGAACGACCCACGGTTCGTGTCAAGTACAATCTATCTGGATATCCGCTTGAGGTTTCCGGACCAGATGCAGCGATTCTGAAAATTCTATCGAAGAAAATGAATTTTAAAGTTTTGGAGATTGTATCCCAAGGAGAATCGTTTGGTGACTACAGCTGCAATAAAAGTAAGATAACTGGCACATTTAAAAAGCTTGTGAATAGGGAAATCAATTTCATCACAAACAATTTAATATTTTCACTCCAATGCAAAGATCGTGTTAACACGCTTATTGTTGGAGCAGAAATAATTCGCCTTTTCGTAATTGTACCAATCATTTCCAAGAAGACAGAGTATCTAGACATCAAAAGTATGTCGTTCCATACGGGAATTCTTACCTGTTTCCTAATAACTTTAATGTGGCTAATTCTACGCTTCTTCAAATTTGACAAAAGATTTTGGCTTCCCCTGCACATTTTGGAAGCTTTTTTGGGACATCCAGTTCCCCGAGATGTAGTGAGGCATTCGGATCGAATTGCATTCTCCTTTATTCTATTTGGCTTTTGGATCTTTTCATCCACTTTTTACACGATCTTAATGGGCGTCAAAATAATAACGAAGACAGAAGATACGGTGAACACTTTCTCGGATTTGATCACTTCAGACCTCAAACTATTGATGACGAGCAACATCCTAGAAGCTCGGATGTCATCAGAAAATGGTAGAATAGTACAGGCTTTGCTAAATGAATCCAAGGTTATTACGAAGGTTCAAGACTGCATTTACTTATTATTGAAATCAAGGAATGTTTCATGTGTCTTGAAAGAAACATTAGCACAAGAGATTATCCTAGAGAATCTAGACGTAAATCATAGGCCCGTTTACAAGATCTTAAAAGAAAGTTTTCTGGAAAATCTGAAAATCATATTATGCGAAGCCAATTCACCTTATCTTCCTGAATTTGATCGAAGATTGAGAAGTATTGAACAATCAGGGCTTACAGGAAAGTGGAATCAATTACTTCCAAATTTAGTAAGAAGTTCAAGAATATCTGTTGAAGAAGAGATGACTACGAAGAGTACCTTGTTGATTCCCCTCGTTGCGGTCCTTATTGCAGGATATGGAATTTCGTTTTTTGTGTTCCTTGGAGAATCTTTCATTAACCATATCGAGAACCTTATCCATCACCCGATATTAAGCCACTAAGATGATGTGACCACCGAAAAGAAAACCAGGTAATTACTGATTTATTTCATTAAAATTTTTTGTTCTCGTAAACAAAACTTTGAAGTAAAAACATTTTCAATAATTTTAATTTGTTTAAATGAAAATTCCCGGATTAAAAAATATTTCTAATATCAGTTAGCACCAAACTTTAACAGGTCGCCAATCATACTACTGTTACTTTTGAGAAATTTAAATAACGTTATTTGTTTACGTTTTCATAAACAATTTGATTGTTTATCATTGCGTTCGGCTAAATCAAAATTTATTGATCTTGGTAACGTAAAATGTCATTGTACATGGCCAAGGTTTTTACTCCGATGATGTTTTTGATTTAATAAAAATAATTAAAATCTACTGGGAAAATAAAAGAATCATTGATTCGACACGAATAATCTGACCTACCTGTATCGAAATGCGTGAAATAAAATTTACTATTCTATTTCTGTTCCCCTTCGCACTTATCGGCAATCGATAGAAATCGACGGCAATTTTCCAGTGAAAAGATTTTCAATTTGAATATTTTGCTCTATTTTCACACAAAGTATATGATCCCAGGATAATATAGAAACTTTTAAAAACGGTGGTGGTTTTTCTACAAATTCAGAAGACAGATTTTTTCAAAGGGTATTCAAATATTCAGTTCTATTGTAAGTTGCTGATATTAAGCGCTCTTTCCTGATTTTCTTTCCTTATTTTCATTTTTTTCGGGTGCATGTGTTTGTCAATTAATCTCTTTTTGTATTTTGAATAATTGGAACGTAAAATAAATATTTTGATTTTTCATTATTTTTTATGTGCTTAAAATTTGAATTTTTGATTCTTCATGATAATCCAAAAAGTTTAGATGTTGATCTTGTACGGCTTTTAAAAAGTAACGTTTTTCTTATCTTCGCTTTCTTAATGTCGCCTTTAAATGTTTCAAAATTTCTTATTAAAGCCTTCACAGACAGTTTCGAACTTGATAATTCAAGATGTGAATATAAATAATTCAAATTGAAATGATTAATATGATGCAATTAAAATATTGGCAACATATTATAGCCCTCTTGTTGTTAATTATTATTTTCCAACTTTAATTTTCAACAAAATATTTAAAAATTGCCAGATTTTATGTGAAATATTTAGACAAATGAATCATTTTAATTTGAACAATATTTTATTTGAAAAATTCAAGAAAGAACAATAGTTATAAGGAAATTGTTTAAAATTGAATATAACAAAATAAGAAAATTGAAATTGTATTGTATAAAATAAAAATACATGAAATTGACTGAGTAATTGAAACATTTCTTTAATTCTGAATGTTTACAATTTTATGGCATTACATTTTTATCTTAGACGTTGAGTATTGAAAAATGTTATTAACCATTTAAAAACAATTAATTCATAAGAGATTTAATTATTTTTTTTTTAATTTAAACTTTACAGGTACCACGAACTCTAAAGAAACGAGAAAGTCGGGAATCTGGAACTCCATGAAGACGACCGTGAAAAGGGCTCCCACCCCTTGCGGCGTTTACATTTAGGGAGTCATGCGTGAGAACTACCCCTATGCGTCGCCTGGTTATGTGTATGAGGTAATTGTTCTTTTAGTACCCAGAGAAGTATCGTTGTTCAAATAAATTCAATACATGGCGCTCCGATCAGGCAGGGCTGTCTTTGCATTGTTATGTACAGGAAAAATGCTAAAGTTTGACTTTTTAGGAATGTAAAAGAAAGAACCAACGTTTTCAGTAACAACAAAAGCAGCTGTAAGCAATAATCCATAAAAATTCATGAATACATGTAATTTAATGTTAGGAAAATTGAATATAAAGATGATTATTTTGAGAACAGTTTGAATTGTATTTATATTTTTCTATTGTTGACGAGTTGCGTACCCCCTCACGGTGTTCTTTGGATTATTTTAAGAATTTTTTCCTGGGAAACCATACCTCTAAAATAAATTCCGAGCCTTCCAATTTTTCAAGGTAGGTTTTTTTCCAAAAAGTGACTCAGATGTTTTAGGAAAAAGACAAAAACACATCTTTTTCTGTAGATAAATGTGTGCCTGAGAATTTTCGGGGTAGGGGAATCCATTTTCGGCATTTATTTTTATTTTTGAGTGGCGCCAGAGAGCGCTTCAGTACATTTTTTTTAATTTTATCGCCTTTTTTGGGCAAAATAAACGAAATTGTTGCGAAAATCGAAGAATATTTGACTTTCTCACAATGAAATCACAAATTTTAAGTATTCTAAAATGATCAGAGTTGGATATCAGGGGGTACTCATAGTGTCTAGAACGGTAACTCTGAGATATCAGGTGACCTCTCAGAGTACGCAGCCTTATCCTTGCATACGGGGCTCTACAAGGATAGACGAACTCCTTTTCCTAGCTTCTCGTCGGAACAACAATGACAACACCCAACATAGTTGTAGTAAATGCAGTTCAAAATAGCAGAACGCGCAGGGCTCCCAACAATTGGTCGGCTAAGAATGCCGACCACTCTAGAGCTGGGGGAGCAAATGAAGTTGGATTAAATGCGATGGATCGACGGAATCTCGGCAACAGCGAAAGAGAGGCGACACTAAGACCAGCAGCGGGCAGGCATCCGATAGAAGAAGAGCGATGCTGTATGACCCGGAGAAACATCAACACCCAGATTTCTCTGAAGCCTAAAGATTTGGCTGAAATGGATGACGAGCTTTGTTGACATTTTTCCGAAGAATCTGACATCTGGACTATTAATTGTTGTGTGTATAATGCAGCGAGAGCTTTGGTCGATGCGAACTGTAAAACAAAACCAAGGGTTGATCATAAGATCAAAAGAGGAATGCATCAACTCGCCATCAAGATAGGCTGGGCAGTATTCGTCCTAAATTCAGTGTGTGATTGACTGCATCACATCTGACAGAAATTTTAACACCAAGGTTCGAAAGTTCGCGCGAACGCCGGACCCGTTATAACACACTTGAAAAGTCAAATCAGCTGACCATTAGGCAGCATATTGTTGAGAGAATACGGTCACTATCTGACGCTAAGAGAAGTCTAGAGCGGAAAGAAAGGTGGGTCAGAGAAAATTAACAGTTTCTCTCTGACCGAGAAGGTGAAAAAAATATTAAGAGGGATGAAGAACTATTTTGCTCCGGGACCAGATGGTATCTAGACCGTCTGGTGGAAGAAGTTTCCTTCAACCCATCAGCTTTTGGCTCGTATTTTCACCTTATATTTAAAGTCGGAAGAACCAATTACGGAGTGGTTGACTGACTCGAGGAAATACAGGCCAATCACTTGTCTGAAAACACTGTATAAGATTTTTACAGCTATCCTAAATGATAGAATTGTTCGGGCAATTGAACCTCTGTGGCAAAAAATGTATGAACAACGCCGCTCAAAGAAAGACGCAGCAGGATGTCAGGAGAACCTGCTCATCAACAGGTGTGTCTGCAAAGATGCATCATAGTACGAGCGTGACCTATTGATGGCCCGAATTTGTCACCGGAAAGCTTTGGACTGAACCTCCCATAGACATATCATCTGTCTTTTGGACAGCTTAAAGGTTCATCCGCAAATCGTGAGGAGCATAGAGATTGATGCCGGTTTGGAAAACCAGATTTACTATCTCACCTGAAAAAAATCGCGTGAAAACTAACAAGGTCACCATTTATCCACCACCATCTCTAGCACAAGGTCAGTCATGTATTTAACATAGACGATCTTAAGATCTATGTTAAAAACAAAGAGCAACTACATCTACCTCTAGAGATTGTCGAACAATATACAAAGAAAATAGAAATGGAATTTGGGTTAGGAAATGCGCCAAGTTTTATTTGAAGCGAGGAAAACTTAATGGCATCCTTGAAAAGCCTCAGCTCGTTGATAGAAGCGCTATACGACATCTTTGCGCTAGAGAGACTTATACATATCTGGGTGTGACACAGATCCGCTTTCAGGATATGACATCTAAAAAGGATACTCTTTGAGGCAGATACAAAGGTCTCATCCGGCCGATTTGGTCTTCCGAACTGTCAGCGAGGAAAAAAGTATCTGCAATGAACATGCTTGCCGTCCTAGTAGTACTCTCTTCATTTGGAGTGGTATCATGGACGAAGAATAAGCTCAGATTCCTTGATATCAGGACGCGAAAGGTTATGCACATGAACAAAAGCCTGCATCTAAAGTCTTCTGTTCCGCGACTCTACATCTCGCGTCATCAAGGTGGTCGCGTAATATTGAATCTTGAATGTCTTGACCACAGGATTATTTTGGGTACAGCACACAGAGTCGCAAAAGGAAGAGACCATCTTCTTTAAATGGCCAGGAAGCACGAAGATGTGGGCAAAGAAGCGTTTCTGTACAAAACAGCGGAGAAGGCTGCTGAAACACTCGGACTTAACTTTAGTATTAGGGATGAGCAAAATGCATCAAATCTTATCTGTCTCGAGTACTCACTCCTGAAAGCTCGGATTAAGAAAGCACAAGAGAAAAACTTTCGTGAACAGCTCCTAGATAAGAGGATGCACGGTATCTTCCACAGAAATTTGAAGGATCAGTCAATGTCACGTGAGCTAACTTTTGCTTCCCTTAAATCAGCCAGATTGAAGTCTGGCACGAAGGGTTTCATTTTGGCATGTCAAGACGATGTCATTCCCACCTTCACATAACGTCGCCACATTTTTAACCAAGACATTCCCGATTATTGTTGCGGAGCGTACCATGCACACCCCGAGCGTTTGGTACACATACTATCTAGTTGTCCAACTCATGTGGGAACAACCTACATGCAGAGACACAATGCGGCACTAAGAGAGCTTCATTACCATCTCTGTCACTCTTAAGGCATCAACCTTGATATCAGTCCTCTAAATCCTCCAAGGGAAATCGAGTCAATTGTCTAGAAGTTGAGTACTGCATATACTGGAACTTTATATTCTCGACAATTGTTTCTGTTGCACACTCGAGGCCGGACATGGTTCTTCTTGACTTCGAGAAGCGACCCATGTTCGTCATCGAATTTTCGGCGCTAGCTGACAAAAACATCATAGCCAAGGAGAATGAAAGGAAAGAGAGGTATAGAGGCCTTATAAGGAAGTTGAGACGATTGTACACGGAATATTCTGTTAGACTAATCGTCGTATTGATTCCGTTACAAACTGTAACCACCTATTTCACGGTAATTTTTACTTTATCTAAAGTTGCAGGGCATATGAGTGAGAATAATTATCGTTTTTATTTCAAGACAGGGAGTTTCGGTCAAGATATACAATTTTCCTTGTGACACGGAATTTTGGATATAGGCTACTTACGGTCGAAAGCTGAACTATTTTCTTAAAAAATAATTTGATTGTTGGAAGAGTCATCATATTAATTGAACATTTATATCTCTTCAAAAATATAACTAGCTTGTTTAAAATCAATTTTTCAAGCAAAAATGTAACTATTTTAGTAGAAAATGTAACAATTTCGGGTAGAAAACAGACCTTTTCTAATTCGAAGTTCAACCATTTGGATGTAAACTCCTGAGTGTAAAATGTGTAGCCTGAAGCTACACATTTTAATTCTATGATTTCGCAGTAAGTATTTAAAAAAAACTTTCAGCGCAATAAATAATTTACTCGGCTACAAGTTCTTATCACTTGAATTTTAACTTTAAACATTTTTCTCATAGAAATCACTTTTAATAGCACATTTACCGTTTCTGCACTCTCTTTTTTTAAATTTCAGGAAAAAATCTTTTAAATTGTGACGAATTTGGACTTGCAACAGGAATTTTCAAACTCTTTTATTCTAAATACCAGTTTTTATTCTTTTAACAGATTTTCGTTCCATGTCGAAAATTCCTTGCCCCAAGGAAAATTGAATTCTTTTAACAACTCTCTTTTATAAAATAAAACGATTGCAGGGGCGCGGCCGGGGATCCATTACTGGGGGCAACTCTTAAAAAAAAGGTCATCGGAGAAAAGGAAAAATAATTCTGATAAGGAATGATGAATTACTTCGAACGTTTGCGTTGTGAGATCCATGAGATTAATAAGGTGCATATATTATATTTCAAAAAATAAGCAGCTTTAAAAAGGAAAACCATAAGGTACATTGGAATTATATTACATTATGATTTTCGTGTCCGCTAATAGACCAACTTTTCGATACTCGTTTTTGTGATCATAACCTAAAAAAGCATACAGCAGTTATGAATGAAATTTTCTCATTGGAATGATATTAGATTTTATGCTTTCACGATGATTCATTTTGATAAAAAGAGATATTTCGGGTTTCACTCGTGTAAAAAACTACGAATTATTTGCCGACGTTTCGTGAACATGAATGATATTATGATATAAATGATATTATGAATGATATTATTCCTACGTACCCTTTTCCCCTTAAATCTGCTTCTTTTACTTAATATTATATGCATGTCCTTTATTATTTATATGGATCTCACGACACAAAGAAGGAGTCGTGGGACTGTGTCACGTTGGGGTATGGCTTCGCGAAGCACAAGAACCAAAAGTCGCGCACACTAGACGCGCTGCAACTTGAAAGCGATAAGAATGTGCCCGCGCAGCTAGCAGATTGTTTTTCGCCTAAGACTTCAACCAATTGTTCATAATAACAACATTAAAAATAACGAAAAATGCTAAAATTATAATAAAATAACAATTATTATAGTAAAGTATATCAAAATATAGTAATGTTTTACAATTTCCAAAATAAGGAAATATATCCTTTGATCCAAACTCTTGCAAGGTACGCTAAAAACTTGTTTTAGAGTAAATTTCGACTAATAAGTAGTCATTTTTAAATGAAAATTGAGTTTAAACCTAACAATCACTAAAATAATTAAATACAACCGATAATTAGTCGAGATATTGTAATAAATTAAACAAGTTGCCCTCTTTCATATTTGTAAGCGAAAATGGAGTCAGGGTATAGGCGCCATTGATAGTTAACATATGTAAAAAATCAATATGTCAGCCGGCGCACATAAAAAGTCCATTTAGGTGTCCTATACAGTTTTAATCAATAAATATATTTTGGATTGCATCGGAAACAAATGAATTTAAAATTCCGTAATATAGGTCATGACAAGAATATTTCTTTCACTTTTATTGTTTCAATATGAATAATTTATTATTCATTTAAAAAATATTTTCTTTAATAGAACCCATAACATGCATGAGGGAATTTCTCAGGAATAGTATGGATGTAGAGAAATTTGAGGACACTTTTTACGTTACTGGTATTAATTATAGGAGTACAAGTGTAAAATCGTGGATATTATTGCATATTCTTTTCACTTTTTCCAATGCATTCTGACATGTATTAATTTGTTTAAACAATATGAACTTTTTGGAGCGCCTTGGCATGGCTTAGGGGGCGTCAACCAAGGGGGGCACAGTCGGAAATCCCCGGCTGCGCCCCCATTCCAGTCCGCCACTGAACGATTATCATTTACACTCATATACCCTGCAACTGTATATAAAGTAAAAAATAATTTAATTCCCACTAATTTCCCGTTTTTTCTCGGTCTTTCTCGGCCTTCCTCGGTTTCCCGATCAAGTCTTCAACCCTGATTACACCGGCACACAAAAAAGTGGTCTGTCTGACAGACTACACTAGCATATCTACATGTCTTTGGGGTCGCTGAATTCGAATCCGGTGTCCAAATAACCAAGTTGGCTCGTATTTTCTGAAAAACGCAAAATTAGACATGAGATCGACGAAAACCTTTACCTTTCTCGACTGAGTTTGTCGTTCACTGTAGATTCCATTTGTGTCTCACGTATCGGGGTTTTCAATTTGCGTTAGTTCCCTTGCATGGCAATAGTAGGATTTTTTGTAAATAGGTCTTATTTATTTTAAGCGTTACCGAGAACAACGAGGTGGACGTAGTCAATTCTGTTCCCTTTGGGGCGCTCTATTACCGTTAGTCCCCTTGCCTCTCACGCTTATAGGGTTCTTTTATTTTTCTTTATATTGCTTGTATCGAACCCTTTTGTCCTCAAAAGGCCTACTTAGTGGGTTTTGCTTTCGTTTGGTACCTTGATTGACTCCCAGGTTGTCTGGAAACTTATTTATATGCGAATTAAGAAAATGTAGCTTCAAATTCATAAGGCCAAAGTTTGTTACCATTTCTGAAACCATATTTTGATAGTTTGGATATGTCTTATTACCTAAAAAGTTCTTTACAATATTTTTAAAACTAAACCAGGCATCTTTTTCAGTTTCAGACATTTTTGTAATGAATTCTGGATCCTGCAACAAGATTCTTATCTGTGGTCCATCGAATATCCCCTCTTTTAATTTTGCTTCGGAAAGTTGTGGAAATTGATCAGTACTTTTATTTTCTTCTGCTTCAGTCGTCTCTCTGTAAAATTAGCACTTTTCTTTTTTCTATTGATTCCTGTCACGTTTGTCATACAAAAGTAGCATTCTTCTTTCCGAAGAGGTTTCCTCCATACCGAAATAGCTTTTATAAATTGTTTTTATGTCATCACTGATTACTCTTCGATTTTCTAAAACTTGAAATTTATCACAAATGTAGCAAAATGCATCTCGATCATCCACACAATTATGCGCTATAGTGGAAGTAAATAAATTGGAATTGAGACAACGCTTAGAAGACATGATCTTATTTGATTTGGGAGTTTATAGTAATAGTATAAGTATAGTATAGTAAACTAGTGATTTGAAAACACAAAACAAAGAAACTGATAATGGTTTTTAAAGCTTTGCTGAACTCACATTAAGAAGAATCATTAAGATTGTTACCACTGTCCTCTTTACTAACCGAAAGTTCGAGAGCGATCTTTCATTTGTTTGTTTCACAGTCATTTGTTTTGCGTTTTTCAATCAAATGAGCCAACTGGGTTATTTGGACCTAAAATTCAGAATGAGTGACCCCAAAAACATAAGAATATGCTGGATAAGTCCACCGGGGATGAAGACATTTTTTTTGCAAAAATATGCACGAAAAACCGCTGTTTTCGTCGATTTTACCTCTATTTTTGCATTTTTTGTTCAAATATGAGCCTACTGGGTTATTTTGACCCCGGATTCGGATTCAGCATCCCCAAGAACATAAGTATATGCTGATTTAGACTAGCGAGCATGAAAGACTTTTTTGTGGCAAAAGTATACAAGAAAAATCGCTGTATTCGCCAATTTTACGTATATTTTTGCGATTTTTGAAAAAGTATGAGCCAAATTGGTTATTTGCGCCTCAGATTCGAATTCAGCGACCCAAAAGATATATAGATATGATTACTGTTATTATTAGTTAAGTAATATAATAAATCAACATTTAAAATTTACAACAATTACAATTGTTTATAAAATTAATTACATTAGCCATATCAACAATAGAAAAATATAAATACAGTTCAAACTGTTTTCAAAATACTCATCTTTATATCTAATTTTCCTAATAGTAAATTACATGCTTCCATGAATTTTTTGGATGAATAATTTCATCTGCTCTTACTGTTATTGAAAACTTTGTTCTTGCTTTGATACTCATAAAAAGTATCAATTTTTTAAAGAATTTTATTAATTTTTCTATAAATAACAATGCAGACACAGGCCTACTTGTTCGGTGCGCCATCTACTGGATTTATTTGAACTACGATACACCTTCAAATGATAAGTGAACAGAAAGTCTGGAGTAATAGATAAGGCTAGTGAGAACGCAGAAAGGTCTGCTATGCGCATGCGCACGTCAAATGCAAGGCAGCGCGCTTCCATGTGCGCCTCATTCTCAAATACGATAGGGTTAGAGGCGACAAAATTCTGCGCGCCGCTGTGGAGTCAGCACGCTCGTATCTGTGGAGCAGTCGTATCTTTGGAGCTCCTGTCTTTGGGGTTCACGTGTTTAATATAATCTACAGCTGTGCAGGGCCGTTAGAAAAATTTTTGTAACCCGCCTCATACAAAATACTGCTAAGCTTATAATAATATATGTTTTGAAAAATTTTGAAATTCATGTATAAAGTTTGAAAAATACTAAATATATTTATCTTTTCTAGTTGAAAATTTATCTTTTTATTGAAATTTAATATTTTTGGTAAAAAAAAATCTTTTTGGTCGAAAATTAATCCTTTTTGGTTAAAAATTCAACAATTTGGTATAAAATAAAACTATTTGCTTCAAAGCATTCTTAGGTTGTGAATTTAACTATTTTATAGATAATTCGTCTTTTTGTCTTCAAAATCCAACAATTGGATTGAAACTCAATGTATCCCGTTGGAATTTAGTTGTTTTTTATGTTTGCAAAATTATTTTTTATTACAAATTTAACAATTCAACTTGTGCTTGATTATTGATAATTTATCACTTTAAAATTCAAATATTTTGTAGACAAATAAAGTATGTTTTCGAAAATTCGTCGTTTTTGGATGAGCTCAACTTCTTGAAAACTCCATTTTTTAAAATAATTCTTCGAACTGAAAATTTAGCGTTTAAATTTTTTGCTACAAATTTATATTTTTTGACTGAAAACTTATCTTTTTCAGCAAAAAATTCAACTATTTGATAGAAATCTCTACGGTTTGTTTGAACATATTTTCCGGTTGAAAGTTACAATATTTTGCCAATAATTGGTCCTTTTGGCTTCAAACTTCAGCAACTTTGTTTAAAATTCATGTGTTTCGTTGATACATTCTTTATTTGAAAATGCAACCATTTTCTTAAAAATGCATATATTGATTGAAACTTAAAACTTTCTTGTTAAAAATTCATCTTTTCAGGTTTTTTTTACTTTCAAAACTTAATTGCTTTGTTAAAAATGCATCTTTTTCGGTACGAAATTATTCTTTTTTGTTTAAACTTCTTTACTTGGTTGATGATTCAAATATTTTGTTAAAAACTCGGATTCTTTCGATCAATTAACTGAATTCTTTTTTTCTTAAATTAATTTTTACATTCTCATCAGAGAAGGTATTTGATTTGTATAAAATTTGACACCCCCTATTTTTGGTTAAATGTCGAAGTTTTCAGACCCCCTGAATCCGAAAAATAAGTTTTACGTATACGTCCGTCTGTTTGTCTGTTTGTTTGTCTATGCGTCTGTACTGTTAGCTGCTTTTTTGTGTCAATAATTTGATAGCAATTTTTCATGCAGAAAAATGAGTATATTTTACAGTTTAACCCTTTTTATATTTTTATGTCATAAAATGTTTAAGAAGTGTAAAATAAGTGCGCCTCAGAACTTTATAGATATTTGTTATTTCTATCGCGATTTTTTACATTAAATTTGTGAAGAAAATACTTTTTCGAGTTTACTTAAGAATTTATTTTTTCAATTGAACTTGCAAAAATTATGAAAAAAGACCTTATCCAAAAAAGGGCTTGAAAAAAGATTTAAATTTTCATATTAAATTAAATAATTCTCTGTATCTGATAATCATATAAATCTTATTCGAAAAAGGCCCTACAAGTGACTCATCTTTCCAGCTTAGAATGAAAGAATTTTAGACAATATTAGGCTTTCGCAGTATAACTTGCAGTATAACAAACATCAAAGAAGGTATTTAATTTTGGAATTGAAATACGTTCTTCTCAGAAAATTTGAAAGAGAAAGGTAGTTTGGAACACATTCCCTAGGCTTTTCCCGGTAATACTCACAAAAATGGCAGAAAAATGGCAGAAAAATGGCCTTATCTCGAAATTGGGACCAATAAAAGATTTTAATATTGAACTTAAAATTAGTATAGGAAGTCAGCCCAACATGCCCAACAGGATAATCTAAAATGCCAGAAAAAATCCATAACCCCTTCCAAGCACACCGTGTTTTAGATTCTTTTTCTTCATTCAGTGTTTATTTTAGTATTGTAAAAATGACGCAACGTGTTGTACAGTTTTTGAGCCTAATTTGAACTTCTTTTTTAAAATTTTTCAGTTAGTTTCGATGGAGAAACGGAACTTCTACTGCAATAAAAAGGTTGTAAAAATATATTGTTATTTTATAAAAATTACAGTTTGAAATTTAAATATAGAATAAAAGATATAAATCGATGGCATTGTAACGTAAGAATCGCTAGTGTTGGAAATGAAATGGTTTTATTCGAAAAGGTAAGGCGTTTCGGACCGTATCAAATAACAGGAAGTTTAAAAAAATGGTCAATATCGTTTGAAATATCCTATTCTGGGAAAAGTTTTTATAGATATGCATGTTTTCAGGATTGTTTGGTGAAATTATGATTCCAACCAATTAAATGAAATCCTAATCAAAGGTAGAGGTTCAGTTGAAGCAGGCGGTCTTTTTTAAGTTTCATGTTCTTTCATGTAATTCATATGATGTATTAGAGTTGAATACAATGTAAAAGAGTTCGCACTTTGTTCAAAATCGCTTCCAGACGACGAAATTCGTCATGAGAATGTGCCCGATAAGCCGATGGAGCTTTAACGAAAGAGAATTCACAATCACCTAATTAAAGTTTTGAATGTTTTGACTACCATTTTTAAGGTTATCTAAACAAATGTGGGAATAGTATGAAAACCAGCAGATGATGAGAGACATCCCAGATACGAAATGAAGTAAAATAACTTCAGTATATCCAAAAACTTTTGTATGTTTGTAGGTTGAATTATTAATTTGTTGTGAAATATGAATTCTTATTTTGAATACAAATTAAGTATCCTTATTTGATAATAAAATTTAACATTTTATTTGATTTAAATTCAACAAAAAATTGACAAAAATATATAGAGGCAAAAGAAATTTAAATCGCCTAGTGGGTCCCGTTCTGAAAGTTATTGATAAAATGTTAATCATTGCCATGAAGATAAAAAAAGCGTATGTGTTGTGAATTATTAAAATATAATACAGCTAAACTGTGCTGTACTTTTTGATCTTGTTTCTTAGTATTTTATACCATTCAGTTATTTTATTTAGCTTTATGGAACCTTATGAATTTCTAGTATGTTGCTAAATAAAAATCATCTGGAAAAGTTACATGAGAAAAATAGACGAAACGCACATAAGTTTAGTCAAGACCAGCTTCCGCAGAAAATAGTTTGAAAGTCACATAACTTCCTCCGACAATTTGTATAAACCTTATACAAATTGATGCTAAGTATAAATTTCACCAGTTCTTTTATGTCAGTAGAAGGTGAAAGACGAGTTGAAAATAAGCTACTTGTTGTTTTAGGAAACAAGTTAAAAAGCAATATGGCTAATTTGCAGCTCAAGAGTATCCTTTTCTTCATTTTTTATATAAAAGTACAAGAAGCTGCGAAAGATCTTTAATGGCTTAATGGGCTTTTTCAGCAAATTAAGAACGATTCTCGGATTTTTGAAAAAATAATACTGATCAACAACAGTACTAATCATCATAAGGTTTCAAGTTTAGCAAAATTGTCCGTGAAATCTCTGGCAATGTATCAAGCAAAATAATGGACTTTTTGCAAGTTTCATCGAAAAGTATAAGACTTACAGGAGAAAGTCAAAGTATGCATGAAAGAATAATATTTGTTGCAATCCTAGATTAGAGTACAATTCTGAACAGCGTGATAGAATTCGTGATGAACATATCATTGGCACAGATCCATCCAAGGCTTTCGATGATAAATTTTCTATACACAGAGTGTGACAGCTACGAAGAATTATTTCGATATGCATGCTCCAAAAAGATTTTGAACTTTACTGTTCTAGATATAGTCAAGAAAAAAGCTTACGACCGAAAGCTCTCCTGGGATCTTCTGATAACTACAAAGCAATGCACAGCAGTTATGCATTTCTTCAACCCCTTTACACAGATTTACACCAGGAAGAAATTTTCGACTGGATCATCAATTTTCCCTGAAAAATAACACGATCTGAATGGCATAGAAATAAAACCAGGTTCCGTAGATGTGCGACCCATGGTTTATGTAAAATACAATCATTTTGGATACCCGCTTGAGGTTTCCGGGCCAGACGCTATGATAATGAAAATTTTATCGTAGAAATTGTATTTCAAAGTTTTAGAAACTGCATCCAAAGAAGAATCATTTGGTGACTACAGTTACAATAAAAGTAAGACAACTGGCATATTCAAAAAGCTTATAAACAGAGAAATAAATTTTCTCACAAATAATATAATATTTGCTATCCGCTGTGCATCACATCCCGGTACGTATATTATTAGATCAGAAATGGTTGGTTTTTCTGCAGTGGTACCAATTTTGTCAAAGAAGCTTCATTCTATATCAGTGGCGGGCACATCGCTTTATACGAGAATCCTTACTTGTTTGCTAGTTACTCTAATCTGGCTAATTCTACGCTTCTTCAAATTTGACGAAAGATTTTGGCTGCCCCTACATATATTAGAAGCTTTGTTCGGACATCCAGTTTTTAGAGAAGTAGTAAGGCACTCCGATCAAATTGCATTGTCCTTTATCCTGATTGGGTTTTGGATCTTCTCATCGAATTTTTACACGATCTTGATGGACGTCAATATAATAACAAAGGCAGGAGATACGGTTATCACTTTCTCAGATTTGCTTACTTCAGACCTCGAACTATTCCTGGCGAGGAACATTCTAAATTCAAGGTTGTCATCAGAAGACCGTCAAATAATGCAGGCTCTGCTAAATGTATCCAAGATTATTTTTTTGAAGAATCTGAAAATCATAGTATACGAACCCAATTCGCCTTATATTCGTGAATTCTATCGAAGAATGAGAAGCATTGATCAATCAGGTATTATTGGAAGGTGGAATCAAGAACTTTCATATTTAATGAGAAGATCAAGAACATCTATTGAAAAAAATATTACTGTGAATAGTATGCTGTTGATTCTCCTCGTTGTCATCTTGGTTGCAGGATATGGAATATCATTTTTTGCGTTTCTTGGAGAAATACTGATTGACTACATTGAGAACATAATTCATCGCCAGATAGCATTTCACTAAGACACAAGAATAATAAGACTGGGTAAGTTCTGATTAAAAAAAAACTACTTTTCAATAGATTCTCAATCCAAAAATATCTAATGCAGTATTCCAAGCAATTATCGAAATGTGTGTGTGTGTTACACTTTCTTATGACCATGATGAGCAGATCAATTTATGGAATCGAGAGAGTCTGCTTTTATTAATAATATCTTAAAATATATGCAAGGATTTTTTTTGAATTCAGGCTAGATTTTTTTCTATTAGAATATTTGAATTTCCTATTGAAGCTTTTTTACTAACACAATTCAAAGTTGATGTATAAATATAAAAGGTTCCTTGATTCGAAACAAATTGATTGGCCTGCAATAATAATAAATTTGGGATAAGAATGGGCAACTTATGTCATTAATAATATTCGTAATTTTTTTTACAAAACAATTTTTCTTCATCAAAATTTGTGGTAGCAAATTACTGCCAGGTACAAATAACAAATAAATAGTGCAAATATATTTTATATACTGTATACATTTTATGATGTCTTAAGCTAGATCAGGTCAAAACTGTAATATTTTCACTCTGCAGACAATAGAAAAGTAGAATTTTTTACATACTATACCTACTATACATTTGAAATGTATGATAATCTTATTTTATAAATTTATATTAGGTTCTACATGCAAATAAATTTTTGTGAACGTTATTTATTCTTTACAGACAAAATGCATGGATGAATCGCTGCCAAAACATCACTTTAAGATCCCAGTTTTCTATGCAACTTCATATTGTAAATTTTCTACCTAAGAAAGTATAATCGAAGATTGAATTGCTGAATGCTAAGTGACAACCACGGCGAATTAAATTCACTTTCGGATATTTTTGGGCAATCTGACAACTTTCAACATTAGCTTCAGTGATCTTCTGGCGTTTCAGCGAGTTTTAACAAAGTTTACCAGAAGAAAAAAATCTAAAATAAGACAAAAATCAATGTCATCTTACATATTTACATAATATTCTTGCTCGAGGAAAAGCTCGTATAGAAAATAGGTTAATATAGTAAAGTCGTTTTCTCAGCTAATATGTATACTAATTTAAATCCGAAGGTAATTTGTAACCCATTTAAATCAATCATCGTAAAAAAAATAGAAGGGTCATCGTTGATAAGAAGTTTTTGTTCAAAACATTTCTTTTGCGCGAGCAAAAGGTGAAAGACGTGTTGAATTACATCAGTTTATTGTGCTATGGAAAAATAATAATGAATGATTTTTTCAACAAAGCAAGACGGATGATGTGACTTTTGAAACAATTATAAGAAACAATGACGTGATTGGTCAAGAAAGAATTTAAATTTTACATGAACGAGCAATATTTATTGCCATCTTAGATGAGAATACAATTCATAAGATCATACTAGACATTTTGATGAACGTATCAGGGGCACGAAGCCATCCAAAGCTTTTGATGATCACCTTACATAACATGGAAACCCGCAGTCACAAAGAAATAATTCGATACACATGGTCCAAAAAGTTTTTGGACTGTACAGTTCTTGATATCAGCAAGAAAAAGGCTTCGGAACAAAAACTTGCATGGGATACTCTGGTTGCAACAAAACGAGGTTCTAAATTCATGCATTCCTTTACTCCTTTTACCCAGATTTACACTAGGAAGAAATTTTCTAAATGGTCGTCAATTTTCTCGAAAAACTACACAATCTGCATGGCATCGTAGTGCCAGCAGATTCCGTAGATATGCGACCTAAGGTTCGAACACGTTTATTGTTGGATCGGAAATGATTTGCTTCTCCGTAATTGCACCATCTTTGTCGAAGAAGACGCAGACACACAATCTTGATGGATGTCAAAATATTAACGAAGACAGAAGATTCGGTAAACACTTTCTCGGATTTGCTTACTACAGGCCTCAAATTATTTATGACGAAAAACATACTAGAAACTCGATTGTCATCAGAAAACAATAAAATAATCGACGCTTTGCTAAATGAATCCAAAATTATTACGAATCATCAAGACTGTTTCTACTTATTATTGAAATCAATAAATGTTTCATGTGTCGTAAGCCAAACGTTAGCACAAGGGTTCATCCTAGAGAATGTCCGGAGAAAACCCTGGCAGAGAATCCGTTCAAGAAAAGTGAAAGAGCACGCAAGCCCCCCTCTCAAATGGTGGGGACAGTAAAAGAAGGAGGCTCTCGGGATGCTGATAGGCGAGAGCAAGGTCCTCAGAAAAGACATGAGGGAGACTAAGGAGCAGATAAAGGTTATGATTGAAGACATCAGGATCAGAGATGAAAAATGGAAAAACGAGGTGAAAGAGCTGAGGAAGAAAGTAAAAGGATTAAAGGTGGAGGTGGACGTGGTAGGTTACAGGGGGAAGGGCAAGAAGAAACTTAGTTGGAACGGCATAGAGAATATGATACGAGAGAAAGTGGAAGAGCGTAGGAATGAAAAGCACGGAAGGACGGATAGGAAAACGATAAGGACAATGAAGTTGAGAATGGAAAGAACATAGAAGGCAGGCATGAGAATAACGAAGCTAGGGATGGATTAGAGAAAGAAATGTATGGGGGGGAAGAAGGAATAGGGGAGAGAGAGGGCCTGCAAATGAAGCCAGTAAAGATAGCAGGCTATGGTGGTACTGGCTGTGCGACTTAAAATTCAAGGATCTAGAGGGAAGAAAGGGTTTCGATTTCCTTCAAAAACGAAAATCAAAGAATAAGATAATAAATAATAAGAGGGAGATTCTAAGGAACTGGACGGAGGATAGAGGCTGGATGGTGGCGAATGGTATGGTGACAGGGGACGTATTGGGTAAAAAGTTGTGTGCAAAAGAAGGTATTTAGAAAGAAGAAGAAAGAGATGGTGTAGCTGTTATTGGCTAAAGAATGTACATAGATGAAAAGAATGGCGAAGAGGAAGTAAAATAAGTGGAAAGAAGAAACTGCGAAAAGGGAGAAGTAAATAGAAATAAGGAAGAGGTTTAGATTGATTGTTAAGAAGAAAGAACAGGAACAGGAGAAAGGTCTGAAGGAGGAGTTGAGAAGCGTTAGTACGAAAAGGGATTTGTAAAAGATTCTAGATTTTAGGGTGCGTAGAGTCTGAACAAGCGAGTTCATAGGGTCTGAGGAGCCGAGGAATTTTTTAAAAGAATCTTTTCAGTGCTTAGATTTATGGGCGAACGATACTGAGAGTGGAAGTACGAGGGAGAAAGAGATGGAGGATTTAAATGACTAGTGAATGCGGCGTACAAAGTATACACGATGATGTTGTCGAAGAGGCTGCGGAAAGATGTCGATGGAAAAGTAGTATTGCCGTAATCGCTGGCGGGCTTTAGGGCAGGTAGTAGCACTATCGACAATATCTACGTTCTGCAGCACGTTGTGGATAAAGGATTAGCGAAGAGTTCGATAGTGCACGCGTTTTAGTGGATCTTAAAGACGCGTTTCCTTTCGGTTAATAAAATGAGTTTGAGGGAGGAGATAGAGGAGAGGAGACTGGATAGGGTTGAGACAACGGTGTCCAGTTAACCCAAAACTTTTTGCAATTTTAATTTCGGATATGGAAAAAAGCTAGCGGTCGCAGTAATAGGAGGAGTTAGGGGAAGAGAGGTTAGAATATACTAGTAGTCACTCGCGCATGCAGATGATACAGTTCTGCTAGCGAAGAGCGAGAAGGCCTTAACCTTTAGAAGGTCTGCAATTTGAGCGGACTATTGACCTCAGAAAATTGGCCTAAAAGGTATCTTATATCATTGACTCATCATAGAAAAAATGGCGGTCAGGGGTTGAGCCAATATTATTGTGTTTGCGGCCCTCTAAAGGTTAATGGAGATGATGAAAAGGTTAAAAAGATGCATGGATAAGAATAGGTTAGAGCTGAATGCGGAAAAGTTTAAGGTTACGGTGTTCAGGAAAGTAGGTGAAAGGGATAATTGAGGTGAGTGAAAGTGGAAGGGAAAGGAGGTGCAATTTAAAAAATAACTTATAGTACTGTAGATATTATTTTTAAGATACTGATTGTTTGTGTAAGGCACTGCATTATGTGTACTTGAGAACGGAGTTCTCTGAAGTTCAAAATTTTGTGACAGATTTTATGAGTCATTTGCTTCCCGAAAACAAACTTGGAGACCTCCAATTGTAAATTTTAATTTTAGTTCATAATGTTTTTTATGTTAAAAATTACTAAATCTCGCCCATTCATTAATTTTACGAAACCGAAAAGTTGCCTATAAGGTAAGACACACATATTTATTCTCTGACTCTAATGCTTAGCCAAGATTTTTAAACGAAAATTCCAATATTCAATAGCTCCGTTGGTGAGAGCACATTAGACAAAGATTTTTTTAAATAAAAAATTGACCATTTTTGTTATTGTCTTTTTTTAGATGCTTGTCTGCCTCCTTGTCTCTTAAATCGTTTTTCGAAAGACGGAACCTCAGCCGATGCTCCACCAGGAAGTAAACAAAGAAGATTGGGTGTACCTTCTCCAAAATATCAGGGATTTTATGATATTCCTGGATCAGTATAATACAAAGGTTTTGTTAGTACAAAGAACACAAGCAAATAGAATCAAGTTTTAATTTAAGTTTCAAAGAAAGGTTGCAATCTATTTGAGCTATTAATTGCAATTATGTAATTTTCAAATACACATATGCAATTCAGAGCGTTCTTGCCTGTATGGATTTTTTCAAGAAGAAACAGCACCTGCGTCAACCATTTTACTCTATATAATAATTTACTGCATTATTATTAAGATTTGTAAACAAAATATTAGTAAACGTCATTTTTCCACAAGTTCACATACGACACAAAATGATGTAGAATGACATGGACTATAAGCTTCATCAAACGGCCGACGGAGATATGGCGGGTTTTCCTGTATGAATTGACCATCTTGTATGTTTCAGTTTAACATTAAAATATAATTAGGTGGATGTTACGTCTCAAAATTTGTGTGTTTAGCGGAAATTTCTTATACTTTGATTATCTGCTATTTAATATATGTTTTTCCTTGTTTAGATCTACTTTATAGTCTGTTTAATTGTATGAGTAACTGTTAAATCAATTATAACATTTAAACCCACGTCAAAATTAATTCTATGTATTCCATTAGCGCCATATTCAGAGTTACAATATTGTTAATTTGGCTGTATAATATATTTGTTTTGACTATTCATATATTTGATTTATTAATAACAATTCTATTAATAAATTTGGGTGCAAATGCCTACTTATGATGCTTATTGCTTTTCTTATTTCTGCTTCTGAATGTGCCTCATTCGCTATTTTCAATTGTAATCATGTAAACTGGATTATGTTGGTTATTACTTTCTGTTATTAGTCACTGTTTAAAACTAGCAGTTTTCTCTGCCGGATTATCTAGAGTTCGGTGTTACGCCACCCACCACACTGATCATTCTAGTACATAAATTGACTCGATGATCGTGGATGATTTGCACAAGGTGATTTCCTCTACTCAACACTCAATCTCATTCCTCTCAAACCATGATTTTGTCAGTATTGAATACCCGTTCTCCATTATTCCATCCTATGTTGTAACTCCCCTGCCAATACGCAATCTTAAGAATATAAATGACACTGCATTTCTGAAGCACCTGTCTACTTACGACTGGAATAGTATTTTGATTTAAAAGAATATAAATAGAAATGTGTTTTGTCTGACCGCATTTTTATCTTCAGCGTTTGACGAATTTCCGCCGCTCCATATCCTCAAAACAAAGATGAAGTCTACTTCTTGGATCACTTCTTATATTAAAGATCTGATAAAAGAAAATGATAAAAACGCAGATTGGCTGAAAGAAGGAAAAATAGTATTATTCTAACCAAATTTCGTAAATTCAAAAACTTAGTGCAAACCAAAATCCGAGACACATACAATCAATATAATTACAATTGTATCAAAAGCATAAATAAAAATGAAAACATCTGGCTTCTTTCAAGACGATTTGAACTTATTCCTTGTAAACAGTAGGTTTCTAATAACAATTTCTCCCCTGCAGACCTCTTAACAGCTTTTAGTACCAAATCCACACTTCTTGCACATAGCACTTCTTCTTCATCCACAGTTTCCTCTACTTTTTATGATATTAAATTATTCATTTCTGACATATCGCAAGAAACCCTAATTAAAAGCCTCTTCGAGGTAAAATCGAATACTCAGGGTTCTGATGGTATTTCAATTCAAATGATTCACCTTGCTTTACGAGGCATTGGACTTATTCTCTTGAACATCTACAATGCATCTCTGCAGGTGAGAATATTTCCTGATGCCTGGAAACAGGCTATTATTCGCACTCTTCCTAAAATATCTAACCCTGCCTCTCCCATTGACCCCCGTCCCATATCCTTCCTAGATGCCTTATCTAAACCTTTTGAATGCATTGTCCATGAGCATCTTACTTCACACATTGAAAAAAATAATTCAATGGATCCAATGCAATCGGGGTTCCATGCCAGGTATAGTACCCTTACAGCCTGACTTAAAGTAACTTCTGATTTTAAACCGGCAATTGATAGAAGGGAAATAAAAGTTGTTGTCTGTTTTTCCTCTTCTAAGGCGTTTGATACAGTTAACTATAATCTACTATTGACTAGGCTCAAATCGCTTCACCTCTCAAACATGGTTGTTAAATGGTTTAAATCGTGCCTTAGTAATCGATCTAAAAGAGTAAAAATTAGCAAGTGCTAACGGTCAGTTTGCGGAAAGTTAAGAGTGGTGTCTCTCAGGGATCCACGCTTGCACCCATTTTAATTAATGATTATACCTCTGAACTTGATAGTGAACTTCAACATCGCAACTAATATCATAAATATGCAGACAACTTTAAGCTTCACTTTTCCAGGCCTATTTCCAATCTTAAGAGCTTATTTCAAAAGTAACAGGCGGGTATTGCTCTGTTGGTGCAGTGGGCCTCAACAAGTAGCCTTACTTTTAACCCTGATAAACTATGGATATAATTCTAGGACCTTTTTCTTCTCCATCATTTGAAGAAATTGCAACTCTACTTCTACTCTTGATAGATGGACGTCTCGTCCCCTTTGTAGAATCTGTGAAGGATTTGGGTTCTATTCTTAATCGCTCTCCTACTTGAAATGAACAACTAGTGAATATTTGGAGGAAAACATTTAGAGCGTTCCAAAAACTTAACAGCTATAAATAATCACTTCCTACTTCAACGCGTATTCTCCTATTTAAAAGCCTCATCCTTCCTTTTCTTTGACTACGGCTGTGTAGTGTGAGACGATATTACTGATGAGCTAAATAAAAAACTTGAGCACACGATTAACGCTTGAATTAGCTTCATCTATAACATCCCCAAAAGTGAACATATTACTTAATATAGAGACAGAGCAGGACTTCTTGACGTCGCCAAAAAAACACAATTCTTTATGTGTAATTTTCTTTATAGCTGATTCAGTAATGAAGCTCCGTACTATCTTCTTAATCTTTTCCATTTTATTGGCAAAGATCAACCGACACATTCAAAACCCCGTGAAATAAAAACAGTACTAACAATTCAGCTACACCGTACTTGTGAAATGCAAACGTCTTTTTTCATTCGTGGTGCTCGTAATTAGAACTTTACTTTTAAAACTACTCCTTGGTTAATTATTTAACAGAACAAGTCCTACCCTCAGAATTACACATTGATAAAATTTAAATCCTTAAATTGAAAACATATATGCGTGTATGCATGAATGTATTTACTTATCAGCATGTAATACCAGGTGTATACATATGAAACCGGTATTGCCATCTAGCGGCCAGTAGGCACACTTGTAGGCACTGTCGGAACTTACCATTTGTGCTAATTGGC
>NC_046662.1:51294064-51342764 GCF_010883055.1 Belonocnema kinseyi | reverse complement strand
GCCAGCGAGGGCGCATACTTTGAATAAAATATTTGTTATCATTCTCTTGAAATAAATGTGTTTTTTTCTTGAAAGAATACCGGTTTCATATGTATACACCTGCTATGTATCACCTATTCCTTATAGGGCCTTATATGTCCTAGAAATTTTTCATAAATAAAAACAAATACAAATAGTCTAATTTCTTATTTTCAGGTGATTAGAGAGACCATTAAAAGGTCATTCAATATATTTCATCTTAATAAAGAAGGTTTCAACTGACGGTATTGTTATATTCTAAACTAAAAAAAATCCCATTTAAACATTGTAGCCAATATGTAGAAAATGTTTTCTTATAAGCAAGGTAAATAATTTTATTTAAAAACTAAAAACGGTATTAGTAGGTCATGGACAGTTATTAATGGATGTTAAATAAATCATACGCCTTTTCTGTCGTTCGTTTTTCAAACCTCTTTAGGCGACGAAAATAATAAGATTTCAGTCCCTTCAAAGGCCGAGCGGAGCTGCCAAACGTAACCTCACATGAATTAAAAAAAAACAATTTCGCTTTGTACAATTATTATCAACTATAAAAATATTAAATCACGATAAAAAATTCAAAAAATCATTTTTGAATACAGTCATTTGTGTGGAAAATAAGTCTGTATTATAAAATGATCGTTGGTATATAATATGCATTGAATAATAAATGCATTGAATAATAAATTATATCTAGTTCTAATCCCCTCACCAAATTCCTTCTTTCATATCTTGATATGAGCGAGTATGGATGTAGCACTGTTAAATATGCTGATTATTTTATTTAAAAAAGATAAATTAATCTATTAGTGATCCTTCTTTTTTCATAATTAAGTACGAATGTCGGGCTTCACAGAGCGCACCATGGTTCTGATTTGTGTGTCCTTTCGTCCCTTTGGCCTTGTTTAAGGCTAATGTTGTTACTAGCTCAGTTAGTAGTTAGTGCTAGTTTATCGTTAGAATTTTAAATATCTTATTTAATTTTTTTAAAGATATTTAAAACCTGAAACATCACACCCAAACAAACTTAAGCTTGATATGGGTACACGAGAGAAAATTATGACAAATTATTATAGACGTATGGAGGTACGTGATGAATCTTGTTAAAATATAAACTAAAGGATTTTAAGTAGGTACAGACAGACCATCTTGCTTAACTATAGCTATTATTCATAATATTTAATTTGTACTAGTTTAAGAAAAAAATATTTTATTTAAAAGTTTTGTTTAAATTCTAAATAGTTTAGTTCAAAATTAGTCAAATTAAAAAAACTAAAATTAATTATAACAGGTAATGTTTTTAGCATAAAAAAGCTTTTTTCATACGCGGTTGCATATTCTAATTTGTAAAATAATAATATTGCAGATGTGATATGAATTATTGAATTTTCAGAAATAAAATATTTAAAGAGAAAAGCAAAAAAAAGGTTTAAGCGTAAAACGGACAAAGTTTCTCAAAAATAGGGAAAAAAGGAGAACGAAGGAAAATAGAGAAAGACTATGCAACCTATAATCTTCGCCATAGTTATGATCAGAGCCAGGTGGTATAGAAAACAAGTCAAGATGTACTGAAATTTGTTCACTGGAAGAGACTACTTTCACACGCTATAATTTGTAGCATATTTAGAACCTGGTGAAAAATAGGCAGGACATAATTCCTAAAAAAAATACCAAGACAGTTCTTGTGTGTCAACTGAAGGTGAAAGCCATGTTAAAAGGCAGTACAAGAAGCTTCTCTAAAGTCAAGGTGGATTAATGGTCTTTTTCAGAAAATCAAGAACGATTCGCAGAATTCTAAAACCATAATATTGTTAAATGACAGTAATGATAATCACAAAGATTCAAGGTTCAGCAAAATTGTGCAAGAAATTACTATCAAAATACCAAACAGAATAATTAACTTTTTGCAAGTGTCACCAAAAAGTATCAGACCTACAGGAGAGAGTACAAGTTTACACGAAAGAACGACATTTGTTGCAATTATAGATAAGAGTACAATACCTAAAAGTATAATAGAATTTCTGATAGAAGTATCAGGGACTCAAAGTCATCCAAAGCTTCTGATGATCACCATACTAGAGGCAGAAGATGGTAGCCGCGAAGAATTACTTTGCTATGCATGGTCTAAAAACTTCTTGGACTTTACAGGTCTCGATATTATTAAGAAAAAGAATTCGCATCGGCGGCTCATCTGGGATTCTTCGATGACACATAACGAAACCATTGCAGTGATGCATTACTTTAATACCTTCATCAAGACCTACACCAGAAAGAGATTTTCGACCGAGACGTCTATTTTTCCGGCAAAATTACACGATTTGAATGGAATGGAAATGAAAACCGGTTCAATAGTTCTTTAACCCATGGTTCATGTGGTAAGAAATCTTTCTGGATATCCTCTTGAGGTTTCAGGAGCGGAAGCGATTATTCTGAAAATTCTTTCTGAGAAAATGAATTTGAATGTTTTAGAAATTAAAGTTTTAAAAACTACAATTGCAACAAAAATAAGACATCTGGCACCAATTTTCTCAAAGAAGATTCACTCTCTGACCTTTACAAACACATCGTTTTATACAGGAATTCTAAGCTTTGTTTGGACATCCAGTTCCTCGAGATGTAGTAAAGCACTCGGATCGCATTGCATTCTCCTTTATTCTAATTGGGTTTTGGATCTTCTCATCCACTTTTTACACAATCTTGGTGGGTGTTAAAATGACAACAAAGACAAAAGATACGGTTAACACTTTCTCGGATTTGATCACTGCAAAACTTAAACTATATATGGGAATGAATACCCTAAAATCATTATTGTCATTACACAACAGTAAAATTATCCAGACTTTCCTAAATGAATCCAAGATTATTATAAGCGATAAAGACTGTATACGGTAATTATTGAAATCGAGAAATATTTCGTGCGTCATAGATGAAAGATTGGCAAGAGTTATTGTCCTAGAGAATGTAGATAAAAATCAAAGGCCAGTTTATAAGATCCTAGGAGAGCACTTTCTGGAGAACTGGAAAATCATGATGGGTGAACCTAATTCGCCTTATCTCCAGGAATTTAATCAAAGTTTGAGAAGGATTGACCAATCAGGGGTTATGGAAAG
Organism: Belonocnema kinseyi; assembly: GCF_010883055.1. Classification (NCBI taxonomy): domain Eukaryota; kingdom Metazoa; phylum Arthropoda; class Insecta; order Hymenoptera; family Cynipidae; genus Belonocnema; species Belonocnema kinseyi. The sequence goes on along the minus strand of NC_046662.1, from coordinate 51,339,636 downwards.
ATGAGATCATGCACTTTCAAAATTAATAAGAAGTTCAAAAATATCTATGAAATAAGAGATGGCTACGGATAGTATGCTGCTGATTCAGCTCGTTGTGGTCTTGGTTTCTGGATATGGAGTTTCAGTATTTGCATTTCTTGGACAATTATTGATTAAGTACATCGAAAACCTTATGCAACACAAGATATCACTTTGCTAAGAAAACTTAACCACTGAATTAGGAAAACTGTTTAAGTGCGGTTTGTTTTCTCTTTAAATTTGGTACCCATTAGAGGAAATTTTGTAATATTAAGAAAATTTATAACAAAATATTGTAAGTAATGGTTTAGATTTGAGTGTGTGCATTTATCAATATTGATGTCATAGTTTTTCATAAACACGATGACTTGAAGACAGCAGTAGATAAATTGATAAAATTTGAAGATAATTTTTGGACAGTAATATTTTAGAACTAAAAAGTATGAATACAGAACTATATTACCACTTAATTGTAATTATTAAAAAGTAAGAAAGTTATGGTTATATATAGTATTTGAAAAATCGGAGCTTACAAAAAAAGTTCAAAAAGGCAAAACTTTCAAATATTCACTCTTGATCACAAAAATGTTTTTTTTTTCAAATAGAATTTACATTTGCTTTCGTAAAGCTGTAAATTTATTGGAAAATTAACTAAACCTATATAAAGGCAAACAAAATTCAAATCGACTATTGGGTCCCATTCCGGTAGTTGTTGATAAAATCTTGATTAAGGATGGTGATGCCTTAAACGAAGGCGATCCTGTGCTCATTAACATTGCGATGAAAGTGGAAAGAATCTCATCTGTTGTAAAAGGTATAAATCCAATAAGTTAAAATGTGATGTACTTTCTGATCTGGGTTCATGGTATTTTAGGACAGTTATTTTATTTAGTTTTGTGAAACATTTTGAATTCTTAGTATGTTACTACATGTAAATAATTTTCAAAATGTTTATAGGAACAAATTTGAAAAATAAGAGAAGAAAAATAGCATGCGAAGTGCATATGTTAGTTCAAATCCAGCTCGTTCAGAAAATATATTTATAGTGAAATATATTTTTTTTGCTGTATACTTACACTAGGTTATACTTATTTACCCGTATACAAGTGTAAAGATAAACATCATGAATGATATTTATCATTAGAAACTTTCTTTTTGCTCTAAATGACTATTCGTGGAAACACTAATACGTTTAGTGAAGAACAGCTACCATAGAAAATAGGTTAATAGCCATATAATACCCTTCAATGCTTTGTATACACTTTAAAAAGGTGGTTGCTAATTATATTTTCAAACAGTTGTTTTACAAGTTGAATTTTTTGTTTGAAAGTACAATCAGCTTCCATAAATTCCAAGTAGTTGAAAGATTTTTGTTTTATGAAATCAAAAGAGATTGTATAAATGTTGAAGCAATAATATTGATCAACGACGTGGCTGGTCAACATAGAGATTTAAGTTTCAGAAAAATTGTACAAGGAATCAATGAAAATGTAACAAGCAGAATAATTAGGTTTGTGCAAGTTTTACCAAAAAGTATAAGATCTGCGGAAGAGAGTCCAAGTTTACATGAAATGATAACTTTCGTAAAAAAAGGCTTCACACAAAAAACTATTCTCGGATCATTTCATTACTGGAAACCAAAGTACTCCATTCATGCATTTCTTCAATCCCTATATCTATATTTACACAAGGCAGATATTTTTGACTAACGCGTCAATTTTTGCGGAAAAATTAAAAGATCTAAATAGTTTTGAAATAAAAGCAGGTTTCATAGATGACCGACTCTTGGTTCATGTAAAATACAATGTTTCTGGATATTGGCTTAAGGTTTCCGGACCAGACGAAGTGATTCTGAAAATTCTATCGGAGAAAATGAATTTTACAGTTCTAGAAATTGTACCCAAAAGAAAGTTGTCTGTTGACTATAATTGCAATAACAACTGGCATATTCAATTCTCTCAAAGAAACTTCGATCTGTATCAACTAAAAGTACATAATTTTCAGCGGGAATTCTCACCAGTTTCCCAGTAACTGTCATCTTGCTGATTTTGCGCGTCTTGAAGTTTGACAAATCTTTTGGCCTTCCCTACACATTTGCAAATCTATGTTGGGACATCCAGTTTCCCGAGACGTAGTGAGGCATTCGGATCAAATTGCATTATCCTTTATCCAGACTGGGTTTTGAACCTTCTCCTCCACTTTTTATACAAAATTTATAGACGTAAAAATAATAACAAAGACAGAAGATACGGTTAACGCTTTCTCGGATTTGCTTACATCAAATATCAAACTATTTACTGCGAAGAAAATTTTATATTTTCGGTTTTCCTCAGAGAACAGTAAGATAATGCAGGCTTTGCTAAATCAATCCAATATTATTTCGAACGATCAAGACTGTTGTCTTATTATTGAAATCAAAGAATGTTTCATGTATCATAGGCGAAACATTGGGAAAAACAATTATCCTAGAGAATGTAGATGAAAAACATGGGCCAGTCTTTGTCGTCTTAGAAGAAAGTACTTTGGAGTATCTGAAAATGATGACATGTAAAGTCAATTTATCTTATATTTACGCATTAGGTCGAAGGTTGAGAGAAATTGACTAATCAGGCCTTATGGGAAGATTGCATCCAGAATTTTCAAATTTAATGAGAAGTTCAAGCATACCTGTTGAAGAAGAGATGACTACGGATAGTATGCTGTTGATTCCCTTCGTTGTCGTCCATGTTGCGGGATACATAATTTCATTTTTTGTGTTCTCTGGAGAATTCCTCATTTACCATATTCTGAACCTAATCCGTCACCATGTTTCTAAGATGCGGTGATCATTGAAAAAAATCACTGAAAATAATCTTTTTGAATAATATAATTCAAAGTTGAGGTAAGAATATGAAATATTTCTTTTTTTTTAAACAAATGTATTAACCTACAATATTAATAAATTTTATTGAAGAGTGAGTCTACGTTTTACGTTCATGGTTTTACTACTCGTTCTGCGAACATGGACTTCCCCGCAGTAAAGACGTGCCAAACCCTACTTGTGATATAGTATACTATTATGATCGCATTTTCCACACTTAGAACAAAACTTATTGTCCCTATTAAAATCAATTCAAGCGGATTTGGTGGAGCTTAATAAAAGAAATAATTTTGTTTGTGTACTATGTATTGTGTTTATCTTGGTTTATTGGAAAATACAGATCGACAGGTAGACAGGCATATTGGTAATGAACATTTTTTTCTGATTAAGAGGGTCTCGAAACGTTCATAACTGACGCATACTGGATAAATCAAAATTCACACAAATCAAATTCTTTTCACCATAAAGGATAAGAAGGTAAAAAATATAGAGGTTAAAAACAGATCTTGCTAATTATTAAAATCAAAATATAATATTTAAAAGAGTACTAATAACCTCTTTAAAAAGCTATTTTTAGTCAAATCTCAAAAAACGTATCAAATAATTTCCTATGAAGTGCAATATTATACTCACATCGAAGTAGCGAAAAAGTCTTTTTACGGCCGAGCGTAAGTTTTCAAGGACGAGTTTTAGCCGAGACGTAGGCGAGTTATTGCAAATTCGCAAGATCGTATAAAGTTTTCGCTGCCTAGTATACACTATTTTTTATATAATGAGAGTACGGTTTTGAAGATTTGTCAGGAAACTACTCTCACTTTTGAAGTTAGTTTGAAGGGGCGGGCAACGCACAAAACAGTGCGCCAATTTTGGCGATTTATGTCCATTCTTGTGACTTTTTTCTCTTTGGCAAACAATTTTGTGGATTTGGCGATTCGTGACAGTTATGGCGAATTAAATCTACGTTTGGAGATTTTCTGCCGACTCGGCGATTTTTTACTCATGTAACCAGAAAAAGAATGTTGGTGTGCAAAAGTGCCTTCTGCAACAGCCATTGTTGCTCGACATAATCAAAACAAGTCTGGGCCACAGTAAGTCCAAAAGTCAGCAAATGATAAAAAAATTAATGATTCCAAGTAAATGCGTTTCTTCCTTTTTTATTGAAGATTTACTTACCTCAGTCCAGTAAATATTATTTAGAGGCAAAAATGTCACGCCTTAAATTAAAGAAATAATTTCCTTAGTAATATCTCTTCAATACAAACAAATATTTCTTTGCAATAAATGTAAAATTTATTAAGTCAAAGAAATTATTTTTTAGGAGCTAAAAACACGTTTAGAAATATTTCAATGAAATTCATTCCTCAAAAATATATCAAAATATCAAAATCAAGCAGTGGATTATTCTGTGGATCAAATAATAAAGATTCAGAGCGTATTATCTTAAAATAATAATTAGTTCTTAAACGTTTTTAGCGCGCATTGGTCGCGCTAGAATTGTTTCCCGCGCTTTGCGCACGATAATATATTTATCTTGTGCTTCGCGCTCGATAATGTATTGAGTCATTTTTCCAAAAGTAAAATTTTTTATATTATACTTAATTTGGACTAATAAAAGAAAATCTACTCGTTCTATTTAAAAATTATTATTAAAAAACTTGTCGATCCTTTTTAGCTAAACTTTTGTCCATTAATTTTTTTCGTATGTTGCGTCGTTTAAAAAAAATTTCATCTGTATTCTATCTTATTGATAACTAAAACTGCTCGTCCTATCAAAAACTTATTAATTGAAACAAATAGCTTAATTTTTTAATAAAAAATTAAAACCAAATAGTTGAATTTTCACCTCAAAAAAAGATACATTTACAACCATGCATAGAATAGTTGGATTTTCAGTTTAAAATATAATTCCTAATAATAAAAAAAACACATTTTCTAAAAAATAGTTAATTTTCTACTGAAACAGTTACGTTTTCATTGGAAAGAATGATTTTTAACAAAGTAGTCACATTTTCAATAAGAGATGAATTTTCTATTAAAATTATGAATCTTAAAAAAAGAGTTCAACTCTAAACCGAAAAGTAGTTAAAGTTTTAATTAAAAAGATAAATAAATAAGCAACGAACAATGTGAAAAAATGTTATATTATATTATAACTCTCGTTCCATGTCATAAACTCCCTATCCAATTGAAATTATATTTCTTTACAAAAAAATAAAATAATTCTTTGGAAAAAATAAGAAAATGATTGTTTCTGTATATTTAGAATATCATCAATTTTGCTATCAATCTCAAGTGAATCAAAAAAAAAAACCTCACAGAGCTAAAAGTTGCAAAAGGTTTCTCTTATATAAAGTTGATCCGACTTTGGGCCAATAAAAAATTCGCACAAAATGACAAATTTACAGCTCTCTTTCAGGCGAAAAACTTTTAAGAATAAGACAAAAACGGCGTGTCCTATAAAAAAGTGATTCATAACCAATTTTCATAAGTATAGTTAACCGCAAAATGAATTTTTTTATTATTTATTGTGCAATCCAAATTTTAATTTTTGATTTTCAAGAAAATACAAAAAGTTTTCATGAAAAACTTGTAGGGCTTTCAAAAAGCTACGCTTTTCTTCTCTTCATTTTTGCATGTAGTACGTTGTTCGGCGCAAAATATTTATTTGCTGTTTCGGATTTAGTAAATGATATAACTCTGATGATTTTTTTTCAATAAAAAAAGTGGTTTGGTTAAATGTTTAGTGTACAAGTACTACAAATATCCACACATATAATTTTCAAATTAAAAAAAATTGTCTTAAAAATTTTTTATTTTTATCAAAACATTTGGTTAAAGAACTTGATCTTTCTATTTCTTTTCTAAAACTTCATGCCAAAACACAATCAAATCCGACTAGTTTTGCTAAATTTATCCTTCATAAATCAATAGCATTTTATTAAGATGAAAACGTAAAAAAATCTAACATTTAAACATTGTCTAAATTTGTCGTTCTATATTTCCTATAGCACGAACATTAGTTTTAGGGTACCTTTACAAGGAGGCCTGTTTTGAATTAATCGAGGAATTAATATTTTCTACATGATTAGTTTCTAGCTACTTTTTTGTTTTATGGAAAATTGTATTGGCTGAGAACTTAGATACGAACTCAATGTGCCAAAATAATTCAACGATTAATTCAAGAGAGGTCTCCGTGAAAAGGTACCCTACGCTTGATTCATTAAGTAGTATAAATTTCCCTAATAGTAATCTGAATCACCTGCCTAAAATCTGACAGTTTCGAGTTTCGAAAATTTTTCGTCGACTGCTCTCCAAGCAAAGAGTTTTCCTGAAATTTTCTGTTTCTAATAAAATATCATGTACAGAAGGATTGAAATTGTCAACGGTAGCCGACGGAGACTCAACAATTGTCGAAAATAGAAGCGTATGAGTGGTATAAAGAGTTTAAAGTGGGCCCTAGTCAAAACCCAAAAAACCATGATAGAGTCGATCCAAAATCAAAGTTTTGTTGACCGTTTTCTGTGATTGCAGTGTCGTGGTTCACTCTGAATTTCTTCTGTGAGACCACACAGTAAATAAGGAGTATTATGTGAGCGTATTAAGGCCATGTGACGAGAGGGTCTCTGCTTTGTTCCGGTGGAAATTTTGAGAAAAAATTTTTTTTGAAGGAAGTACCAGTGGAAGTTTTCTTTCCCAACTTACGTTCACACGGAATGAGATATCGCGTTAAAAGTTTGGCACGATAAATAGAAGACATGCAAGAATCTGTCTCTGGTCCTAAATAATTAGAATAGTGAAAAAAGTCGTTTTTTATAACTATTTTGGAGAGATACCGACCGTGCTGTCGTCAAACCCTGCAAGCAATTTGCAATGTTGCGAATATGCTAGTTATGAGGTTTATATTGACCAAAGTGGGGCAAAACAACAAAAATCGCTTACGAACATTATGCACAAATAATCCAACAGCTAATGTTTGCACTTGAAATACAAATAAACATATTTGGTCTGATATACGTATCAGTCTGGTATCACCTGTGTCAAAGCATCACTAGCGCAGCGAGTAGACAACTTCGAACTTCTAGGGGTCTGTAGGTAAAGCAGATTGCATGATTACCATCAGAGAAACCTAAAAGTCAAACTTCTGCTGTAAAACCTAAATATGTCCGTCGACAATCATTGTTTGCATAATTAAACTTTTTTCTTCCTCCAACCCTTTGCAAGGCCACAAACGATCCTTTATTATTTATTAACATTACCCGAAAAAAATTTGCGCGTTATTTGAACTTTTATTTTTCAATATGGGTGAAAAAATATTGATCTTAGAGCTGACTTAATCAGCGGTTACACTCATCACATGGCCTTAAAGCGTTTGAGGGAAAATGTTCTTCGCAAAAGACCAGAATTGTGGAGAAACGCCAAGTGGCTTCTCCACTACGAAAACGCACCGGCTCACACATCTCATCTTGTACGCGACTAATCTGACCAAAATCAAAGTCCATACAAAGTCCAAAATCGACTTATGAAAAGTATTTTGAAAATCGAAGGTAGCGTTAGAATATGTGTACCGCTTGCAATGTAGATTACTCTAAAGGGAATAAAATGAATATCGAGGAATAATTTAATAGTTTTTTTTTATCGTTTTATTCGTGGACACCGTGTGGTCCTGCTTGTAATTGATGAGTAGTACGAACTAATAATACAAAGGCGGTCCGTGGCACCGCACACCCACGGTAGTGTTAGAATTTTATATAACTCTTTTAATTTGTTTCAAGTTATTTAAATCGTAAAATATCCAACACATACAAATTTGACCGCACCTTGCTTTTGATATGTAAGTCCCTCTAAAGGATTTTTAGTTGGAAAAGACAGACTATCCAGATTTACTACAGTTAATTTCAAGAATATTTAATTGCTGTCAATTCAACGAGAAATTATATTATTTTTAAAATTTAGTTCTAATCCTGAATATTTTGGTTTAAAATTATTCGATTTCAAAAAATTATAGCAGATTATAATTAATTATAACAGATCAGTTTCTCAGATAAAACAAGCTTTCATTGCACGCGGTAGCATATCCTAATTGTGAGTATAATAATTTTGCAGATATAAAATGCATAATTGCATTTCCAAATATCGTATAGTTAAAGAGAAAAGCTTAAAAAGATTTAATCGATTTAAAAGCGAAAAAATAGGAAAAAGTTTCGCGAGAATATAGGAAAAGAGACACACAAGGAAATGGGGAAAGACTGTGTACCATATAATTTGTCCGATAGTTATGATCAAAGCCAGCTTGAATACAAAATAGGTCAGCGTGTACCGTAATATTTTCGCTAGAAGACATTTACGCTATTTTGTATCCATAATAATTTGTAGCAAACTAGAACCTCATAGAAAATAGAAAAGGCACCATTTCTAAGCAATTTTTTGAAAACAGTTCTTCTGTGTCAAGCAAAGGTGAACGCCGTGTTAAAAGGCATTAAATTGTTCTTTTAGGAAACAACAAATACTAAAAAATGTGTAATTTGCTATTTAAAAGAATCTTTCTAATTATTTTTGTAATGAAAGTAAAAGAAGCTTCTCTGGATTCCAGGTGGATTAATGGTCTCTTTCAGAAAATCAAGAACAATTCGCGGACTTTCGAAACAATAATATTGATCAATGACAGTAATGTTCATTACGAACATTCAAGTTTCAGCAAAATTGTAAAAGCAGTTACTATAAATGTACCAAGCAGAATTATTAACTTTTTGCAAGTGTCGCCAAAAAGTATCAGACCTACAGGAGAAAGTCAAAGTTTTCACGAAAGAGCTACATTTATTGCAATTATAGATAAGTGTACAATTAGTAAGAGTATAATAGATTTTGCGAGCAAAGTATCAGTCGTACAGATCCATCCTAAACTTTTAATTATCACTTTAGTAGACACAGAAAGTGACAGCCACGAAGAATTACTTCGCTACGCATGGTCCAAAAAGTTTTTGGACTGCACAGTTCTCGAAATTTTCAAGAAAAAGAATTCAGATCAAAAACTAGCCTTAGATTTTTGGATTTTACCAAAACAAATCATTGCAGTAATGCATTACTTTAATCCCTTTATTAAGATATACACCAGAAAGAGATTTTCGACGAAAGCGTCCATTTTTCCGGAAAAATTACACGATTTAAATGGCATGGAAATGAAAACCGGTTCAATAGAGTTTTCACCCATAGTTCGGGTAGCAAGAAATCATTCTGGATATCCTATTAAAGTTTCTGGACCGGAATCAGTGGTTTTAAAAATTCTATCTAAGAAAATGAATTTCAAAGTTTTAGAAATTGGATCCAAAGAAGAAACGCTCGGCAACTACAATTGTAACAAAAATAAGACATCTGGCTTTGTCAAATTGGTGGCAAATGGAAAAATGAAGTTCATCACAAATAATGTAATATTTAGTATACGATGTGCAGAGCATCCCATCACATATATCGTTAGAGCAGAAATGATTCGTTTCTCAGCAGTAGTACCAATTTTCTCAAAGAAGACTCAGTCTCTAACCATAACAAGTACATCGTTCTATACAGGAATTATGACCTGCTCCTTAGTAACTTTCATCTGGTTAATTCTACGCTACTTGAAATTTGACAAAAACTTTTGGCTTCCTTTACACATTTTAGAAGCTTTGTTGGGACATCCAGTTCCTAGAGATGTAGTGAAGCATTCGGATCGAATTGCATTGTCCTTCATTTTGATTGGATTTTGGATTTTCTCATCCACTTTTTACAGCATTTTGATGGATGTCAAAATAATCACAAAGAGAGAAGATACGGTTGAAACTTTGTCAGATTTGCTCGGTGCAAACCTCAAACTAGCTATGGGAATGAATGTCCTAAAGTCTCTGTTGCTCTTAGACAACAGTAAAATTATCCAGACTTTGCTAAATGATTCCAAGATTATTTTAGGCACTAAAGACTGTATCCAGATGTTATTGAAATCAAGAAATTTGTCATGCGTCATAGATGAAAGATTAGCACGAAAATTTATCCTAGAGCATGTAGATGAAAATCATAGGCCAGTTTTCAAGATCCTAAAAGAAAGTTTGTTGGCGAACTGGAAAATCATGATGGGCGAACCCAATTCGCCTTATCTGCGTGAGTTTGAGCGAAGATTAAAAACGATTGACCAATCAGGAGTTATGGAAAGATGGAATCAAGAACTTTCAAATTTAGTGAGAACATCAATCGTTTCTAATCGAGAAGTAATTACGACGGAGAAATTGCTGCTGATTCCCCTTATTGTGGTCCTGGTTTCAGGATATGGAGTTTCATTTTTTGCATTTTTTGGAGAATTACTGATTAACTACATCGAAAGCCTTATTCATCACAAGATATCACTTTTCTAAGACAAGGCGATCACTGAAACAAGAATACTTGGTGAGTGCTGTCTCTTAGTCTTTAAATTTGTTTCTTCGTAGACCGAAACCCTTAAGGGTATTTATGACTATTGCATTGTCGATGTTTCGGAAAAATTCAAAAAGTTGTTGCGATAATCTTGTGTAGTAGTAAAAAGAAAGTTAACCAATTAAAATTGTGCATCCTAAGAAGATGTACAAATTTGTTATTAATCCCTGTTTTTATCTGACTAGTAATTTTTTATTCATTCGTAAAAACAGCATTAAAAATAACACAATACAATGTTGGAATCGGAAACTCGATCGATTTATCCTTATGACTTTTTTTGATAAAAGAACGTTGCTGATTGAAAGCCGTAGAAGATTATCGCAACAACTTTTTGATTTTTTTAAACATCGACAATGCAATATTGGTCGCACAAAAAAACGAAAAACATAAATTGACAAAAGTTGCTTTTACAAAAAGAGTGCCGTGCAAAAATATTTGTGGCCTGTTTAAGAAAAAAATTTTATTGTAAGATTTTATTGATGAGCATTTTTTTTAATTTATGAGAAGTAAATAAAAACATTAGATAATTTTTTATTTTAAATTTCCTAACCTTGAAACCCTAAATTATTTAATTTTTAATATTTTTAATGCTTGCATCGTCTACTTTTTCAAAATCTTTTTGATGCAAAATATTCAAGCCATTAAAATTGAGCATTAAAAATCTGAAAATTAAGTTTATATAAAATCTCTGAATTTAAATTAGGTTAGAATTTCAGAAATCAAAACGAATATGTAAGGTAATACGCTTTAAAGGATTTATTAATTATATTGCGTGAAACTTAGGTATATGAAAATATGAATAACACATATAACTTCATAAAATTTTGAATATCTCTTCTAGAAATAAGTCTTTATTCAAGATTTGCAATTGAAGATACTTTAATTTTTAATATGTGCAATTTATCATGTAGTTTCGAATGTTTTTTCACATAATTCAATTTAAAATACTCACAATTAAACTCTCTAGAATATTAAAAATGTACAAATAAAGACGCTGGATAATTTTAACGATCTGAACTTAAATTTTCAACTATACATCTTCCAAATTGAGGAAATTTTTATTGCGTATCATCAGAATTGAAACTGTTTCAATGGTGAAACTTGCATAATGTTCAAAGTTTAATTTGAAAAATTAAAAACTTTTCAATTTTAAAGATGTATCAATATAAATTCTTCAATTCGAATGATTGTTAAGATAATAAGTCAAGTTTCAAATTCAAATTTTTCCAAAGTATAATAAATAAGTACCGATTTGGAAAATATAAAAAATTCAATTACTTTCTCTAAATAATGTCTGCTAAAATTACTTAAATCGATTTATTTTTCAATTCAATTAAATGGTACCGTATTATTCAACTAAAATTTTGATTTAACCATTTGAATTATAAATCGAAGGAGTGGCTAGATTAATTGGACTTCTCCGATACTACATTTTCTGTAAGATTTTACAGAATTATATTTCATTCTCTTGAATAAAAAATTTATAATTGTAGAGTAATTGTCAAAAATTAAATTTTTTATCTATGCTGATTTCTGCAGCCTTATCCATCCAACTCATTATTACGTATTTTATTGAGAAGTTTGCACACATATTTATTACATTATTTATTGCATTATTACTTATTTATTACACATAATTATTACAATAATGTCAAACATTCTCCGTTTCGTCCATATATCCCAATTATTCTCAAAAGTTCGGTAAAGTTTCCTAACCAAATTTTCTCCGTGCACTAAATATAAAAGCATTTTTCACATTAACTCCGTATCGGCCAAGAACATACGTGATTTCACTTTTCTAATATTTATTTTATAGAAAAAATACACTGAAAAATTATTTTATAATTAGTGGTATTTCCTATTTTTTAATTTTTTGGGGTCTTCTCTACTCCTAAATAGGAGTAATTGTGAAAAAATTTTAAACAAAAAGCGATTTGAATACGAGGTATATAATCCCTTCAACATATTCTTTTAATTTTTTCTCCGTTTGCTAGCGAAGTCCTAGATATAAGACGAAAAAAAAAATTTAGAATCACTCTTGACTTTACACTCATATTATAATAGTTTCATTATTTAATATAAATATATTCTTTTAAAATCACTGGGATTAAATTCATATTTTGGAGTATACTTTTAAGTACAACTTCAATATTTTATTTACCTTTCGTTAGTAACGGGATACTAAACAATGGCCAAATCTGTTCCGAAAAGGAATGGCGCCGACGGAAAAGATTTTTTTGGATATAATATTCATAATTTTTGTTATTGCCTTTTTCCAGACGCTCATGGGCTTCCTTGTCTCTTACATCAGTCCCCGATAGACATACAAGCTTAATGTTAGTATCCTCAAAATGTAGATATTTCAGGCTATTATATATTTAATTTTTATGCATCTAGAAATTAAAGGTTAGCTTCTGTGGAAAATAAAAATATGCAATGTAGAGTGTTCTTACTTTAAAGAAATCTTCAAAGAAGAAACAGCACTTGCGTCAATCATTTTATTCTATCCAAACAATTAACAGCATTATTATCAATATCTGTAAACAAAATACCCTCAAGAAACATTCCAAATGGAAATTGGGGAAGGTAAAGAAAAATCGTTCGCCCATATAGGAAAACAAACAAAGAACAACCAAATCTCCTTCATTCGTTTATGTGAGGATAACTTTGCAGGCGTTCATTTTTCTGAATCAGAATTCGGATTAAAAATAAAATTAACTGAATTGAGATTTAAATCGAAAATCTAAATCATGATTCAAGTTTGAAAGTTTGAATTAAGATTTTAATTGAAAACTTAAGTTAAGATTTTGTTTTCAATGAAAACTTTAAATTACGATTTGGATTAAAAATGGATCTGAATTGGATTGAGAAAAACGAGAATTTTCAGCTGGACTAATGATTTTCTTGACATATGTTCCCTCGCGCCTTGGGACGCCAGAGCGCCTGATTAATTTACCAGACCTTTTTACGTTCTTTTCTGGAATTCTTTGTTTATGCTGATGATTCATTTTATTAATTAGTTTGCGATTTATTCGACCTATTTCGAAAACTTAAGCGTCGATTTTCGACCTTTCCTGTTACCCGCTGTTGCCGCTCTTTCCGCCTAACCGTCAAGCAAAATCATATTGTTTTATAGCACCTATAGTGGTCTTCCGATTTATAGATAACTATTACACTTGCGAAGATGTCGTTTTTGGATTCGATAACCGGTGTGGATACGTTTCGGGAATTGACAGGTACTCTTAAAGAAAGATGTATGCGGATAAGGACGGGGGTTAAGCTTTAAATGGGGATATCATCTAACACATAAAAAAGTGACAAGTGAAAATTAACACGCGACAACTATGCATCCTGCACAGTTACTATCCCTTGTGAAAGTAGAACGACTCTTCCAGTTCGTTGTGCTTACCAAATGCTTCCTACAGTACCCTAATAGAAAATACTTGCAGGGTATTTAACCCAAGCGTCAAACTTTAGTTCTTGGAACCAACCAAACGTCCCTCATAGCACTCTTAATACCTCCGGTCAGTCCAAACGTCAACGAGTCCAAACTAGTTCTCTCATGTGCAATTTGAGAGGAACTTCTTACGTTATCTGTAAATCCAGAGAGTGAAATTCCTTTTGGTCGATGGGGCAGCAAATTGACACTGGTTTCTAGATTCGTTGGACATAGAACTTCCAAGAAAGTGGGACTTGGAACTTTTAAAAAATCACGTTTCACAGTAGTTGTAGGACTAGTGGCAAAGATTTTTTTACATGTATAGAGGTTTGCATCAGGCTTACTAAAATTTCCGAAGAAGAGCTCTTCCTGACATTACTGATCTTTTGATGAACCTTTCTGATTTCTTGGAGGTTGGGACAAAAAGTAGACAGCCTTTCTGGAATATAAACTACCCCCTAACCCCGTGCATTCGTTCCTTCAAGAGCTTGCGTACTGTGACTTCATGGCGCAGAAAGCATTAAAGAATAGTTTCACGGCCATTGTTGAGCTAAAAATAAGCCACTCAACGACAATGCAATATATAAGAGCGTTATAAAGGAAAGAAGCTGTGGTAATGGTATGGGCAATGAAGGCCAGATTAACAAGAATCAACTGAAAGGTAAGCAGCCGACCTCGAATACGTCCGCTGCCCCTACCAAACAATTGATTTACCGAGATAATAACACCCGCGCTTCAGTCGAGGCCATTTGTTCTAAGTGTAGGCCCAGATTGCTCGGAAACGCGGAAGGGAAGCTGTAGGACTAATCCCCACTGCTTTTCAAATTCAAGAGACAGTCAAAGCTAAGTCACATCACTTTAAACTTTTTGTAACCTCCGTTTTGACCTTAATTTCATTTGTTGTTGAAGCTCTTGCGTATAGCAAGGATGGTGGTTCTTCGTATTCTGTGGGTAGTTTTTCCGATTCAAATTAAGATGCAGCCAACTGAACCATTCTGATGTAAACTGAGAAACCCTACCAGTAAAGACGCAAGATTGTGTCTTTAACTACTCGAATACGACCTCGTGCTCATTCTCGTAAGGGAACCTTATATCGTGTACCGAACGCATCGTCTAGGATATCTGAGGAGGACGAGTTACCGGTTTCATCAACAACACAGCAGGTCAGCATCTAGTTCAAAAAATCAATGGATCCCTGAAATAACAAGCGTTTACAATCAGGTAATAGAGCTGTCATGGATATTTTCAGATTGGAGGGTAGAAAAAAGTAATTTATACAGGCATAGACCAAATGAGATTACCGATTTGGGGAGAGATAAGAATTACGCACGACTGCCCTCTGATACTATTTTCCTGGGCCAAACGCGATCGTCGCGCGTTTTTTCAAGAAATGTGACCCACGTCAAAGTTGTGAGGTAGAACAGGCTCTCCCGGCTAGCACAATAAGTCAACGCGTCGTCGAGCAGCCCTAGAAGGCGATTGTCACCGAAGTTACAAGCCTATTTTTCGTTAGCACTTTCTGGTTCAAAATTATACTTGTCTTCCAGGACTTCTTTAACAAATAGCTGAAAGTGCATCTGATTAGAAAATTGAACGAAAGTACGATTGAACATACATTTAAGGCGTTTATTGTATTGCGTAGCGAACCTCCGGAAGTGATACACACGGACAATAGTATCGAGTTTGCAAATAAGCTGTTGAAACTTATGTATAAGACAATTGGAGATCTTCCGTGTAGGTCCTAAAGCTGGGTTCTCTGCAGGAAAGTAGGCTACCGAACCCCTTTACCACCTTGTGTTTGAAAATAAGTGCCCCAAAACCTAGAGCCTATCGGGGACCCACCCACAAGAAATGATGGGCATGTGGGCAGAACGGCCACCTACGAGACTACTGGCTAACCGGGCTTGCTCCAAAACGATTTGCTTCAGGTGTGGGTAGCTTGCCTACAGCAAACTCTCTTGCCTGAACTGCAGCGCCATTCACGTATCCGATATGGTGCTAAAAGGGGAATGGGGCGCCGCCCGGGTTAGCGTATTAAGGAAGAAGGACAAGCACTTTGTGAACAGCTGACCAAGATCTGCGAGGACTGTTATCGGAATGGCCTTCCAGCGATTGGGCATTTTGATTTCCGAGTTTGTGAACATACTTATGTATGATTTTCAATTTTAATATTGTTTTTAAATTTTGATTTTTGGTTTAGAACCACAAAGAGATTCACGATTAGTTAAGCATACCGATTAGACCCCATTTAACATACGCGTTAATTATTATTTATCTATATGATTTATACATTATGAGTCCTTACTAAGTTCACGTTGTGGAAAGTAAGGACGTTAGTTGAGCGTGTCGGTTGAACCTTTTCTTTTGTCCAGTTCTCGTGGCTAGATGTCGCAAAACAATTGTTATGACAATTACTGATAATTAATTAAAATGGCACTAGCTGGTCCGAAAACACTCATTGTCGTTCATCTGCGCGGAAAAGATTTTAGTCCACTTATCAAGGCTGTTGATATTTGAGCGTTTTTTTGTATTCAGGTTTAGGTATTAGGCATTTTTATTAGTTCTGTATGCACATATTATTTTATGAGATAGAGTAGAAAAACCTCTTCTTCGACAATCCCTCTTGAGCAAACGTTCCGATAGTATTATCATTCATAAGCGCGAAGTATGTATGGTGATTACATTTTGAATCTAGAAGTAAGATTTAACTATTGCAGGATAATATTAAAGAGAAAGTATTAATAAATGTGATACGTAAAATAGTATTTTGACCATTAGGGAAGTCGATTGGTAGTTTCGTAAAGAATAATCGAATCAATCCAGCGGACACGAGGCGAGTCGAGCTGAAAAACCCCGCGTTTCTGTCGGGTCTAAAGGTAAACGATCTTAAGAGAGCTGTTGTTAGATGCAATAATCGTGGGTTATAATGCTGACTTAACTTCCGCCGAACAAAATTAACCTACTCTGAGCATGATTGGAAGACTAACTTATTCCTCAGCTAAATTCCTAGACGAATTTATGTTGAGCGTCCTTGGAAGGGTCAAACGAGGACCGTGTTCACTCAAAAAATCTTCACATCAAGAGGGGATCTGCGAGAAATATTTAACCACCAGAACCAAGAGCGAAGGTCTCTCCCCGATAAAATTATCCAATGTCATTATTTATTTCTCCGCACATATGTGTTTTCAGGCCAAGAAAATCAGCACCTATCACAAGTATCGACAATATCAAGAACTTTATATTAAGCACAGTTAGGTTTTCTCACGTTGGAGGATTAACAGGGGTTTCTACGTTGTATCTAACATAACCTAGATAAATAACCTATCACTAACCTATAATTCAACCGTACTTTCGTGTTCATGATTACCGTAATCATACGTGAAATGGTAACCATAAGCATTTGACCCTCAATCTTACAAAACTCGACCTTGTTAGTAACTGAGGACCCAAGTCATGCACCATATTATCTGAACATAGGACATTCATTATCCTTAAGCTGTAACATTATGATTAAAACATAATGAGCGTGGTTCCATCAATCGTCAGATGAACTGTCAAATGACCCCATTAGCCACGAAATGCAGCCGTTGCGCAGGAACTACTATCAAGTAAATCAGGATACGTGGCAAGCGTGAATTTTTCTCCGATTTAGCTTAATGACCTCATGTTCGGGATTTTGTGCCATTGACCAGGTGGTCTCAGTCGAGTCTTTTTTGTTTATTGTTTTTTATTCTAACCTCAATTGGTGGTTTTCCGCGTTAATCTGGGCATACATTCTCGAAAAATATGTCGGGATAACTTCTTCGGGATAACTTAAATAATATGTCGGGAAATGTTAAAGCCTTAATTTGTCAAATTTCCGCAAATGAAATGTAGAATTTTTTTCCTTTTTTAATAGAATAATGGCCGTTCTGATTTCAAAAACCACCACTAAGATCCCAATAAATTTCTCCCTCCTTGTCCTCCGGAGTTTCGCGTTTTCCTTCCTTTTTTTATAATGGTGAATTGCAAATAAACTTTTCTTTCGCTATCGTGGGCCTGGCTGAAGAAATAAAATAATTTAATTAGATACTGTTGTCTCATCCAACGCTCGTGGCCGCTGTTTAAGTGAAATAGCAATAAAAGGCGAATTTAAAATTACACCATCCTCCTAATTTTGTACCTACAACATTATCGTAAAAGATTTCAAACGTCATATTAAATAAAATTATAAAATCCCCATCCCATCAGTCACTTGACTTAAGCCGTGGCTATGATTGAAAAACTTGGTTTACCCAAGACGAAGTTTTAAAAAAGAGAAATAACACACTGCACACTGCTCTTGTTAGATTACTTGATTTTATTACAAAAATGTGTTCTTGACTGATAGTAAACACCGGGACAGTGCCGTGCAGACGATTAGTGCAGACTGTAACCATCTTAAGCCTGAGATAATAACATATAATAATTTAAACAATAATATTAATAAGAGAAGCCTCGGTGAATTAGTTTATTAGACGCTCCGACTTC
The DNA here is from genome assembly GCF_010883055.1 of Belonocnema kinseyi. NCBI lineage: Eukaryota > Metazoa > Arthropoda > Insecta > Hymenoptera > Cynipidae > Belonocnema > Belonocnema kinseyi. The sequence goes on along the minus strand of NC_046662.1, from coordinate 51,321,373 downwards.
ACGTTAGAGATCCAGGATTCTGTCCCAGAGCTGTTATCACTGGAGAAAAGCACTACAATGGTAAATTTTGCGGCATTATACCTAGGGAAGAGCTAGTGGTGGGTTTGGCCAGCATGTTCCTCAAGTCTGCAGGATTGATATCGGAGACTGAGAGATTTCTTGTTGCCTACCAACGCGGAGTCATGGTCATGGACACCTTAGCTTACCGTGAGCCCATAATGAATGTACCAGTAGGTGATACCAACTGTCAAGCGTGCAAGCAAGAATCGAAAACGCTTGGATATGTTCTCAGTGAATTCTCAAAGTATGAATATTACGCATACATAGAGTGACACAATGCAACTCTAAAAGTGTTCTGTTACCATCTTCGGCACTTCTATAGTGCTGATCGAACGCCCGTCTTGCCATATGCGCATAAGGAACTGGAGCCTGATATTGTTCTCTAAGATCTGAAGGCAAAGATAATTTACGTGATTGAATTCTCGGCTCCAGCCGATGGGCATATAACAGCAAAGGAGGAAGAAAAACTTGAGGAATTTCAAGCTGTTCTTTTCCAGCTGAGCAGGCTGTATCAAGTCTACAAAGTCCCTCTTGTAGTTATCATAATCGTCTGCGTTGGAAGTATGAAAGCCTTATTTCTTAGCTGCCTTTACAAAATCCCAGCAAACCAGCGTCAGGCCCAGTCCATCGTGAGCCAGATTTAAAAGGCTGTTGTTCTGGAAACACTTAATCTGGTCCATCAACACTGTTCCTCTTAACATTTTACAAGGGTTGATAGCTCTAAAAAAAACCTTCATCTCCAACTGTGCTGTCTGCCGCATAAGGTCATCCGCGGCTAGAGACCAGACTTTAGGGAACAGTGCTGTACGAAGCATACTGCGTCAATTTCCTGTTCTTGCTCAGCATCTACGATTAAATGAGCAGAAGTCGACATCGTATACATTCAAGTTACGCTGGGAGTGGTTGCTTTAGGAAACCATGATTTGTTCGCTGAGCCGGTATCTCTAGGAATTTATCTATGATTTTTTTACCGAGTTTCCGGTGGTTTCAATCTCACCTTAAGCTGTCGCCATCTAAAATCCAACTCAACAAAAATGCCTTCGACTCATACAAAATACATGATAACCAGAAATTGTTCAACATATCCAGACCTGGAGCTTTGTAGTCACCTGCAAGGTGTTTTCAGAGGTTCGTTGAACATGCAGATCTGATTCCAAGCTGGAGACGGAAAGTATAAGTTTAAGTATTATAACGGGGAGTCGGGCGTTAAAATATAAGGAGAAATTTCTGGAAAAAAGGGGGTAATAAGCTGGTTAGGGAGCATTGGTAGGAGAAGGAGAACAGGAGAGAGGTATTTTAGAACAAATGGACTCCAGATGGATGATGTGAGAAGGATGCACTAATAGTTTTTTTATTCTAAAACTCTTCTCATTTTTGAAAAATATTGATCATATACAATTAATTTTTATATCTATTTTTAGATATTCATTTTTGCGAAACTCTGGGCTACAATTTCAAAATAATAAATGAAGCTACGTATCTTTAAACTGCAGATATTGAAGTTTGAAGTTTTCTTCGGTCTGCTAGACCCGTTCTAGGCGAAACCGGAAATGTTGAGGTTCTAGCACTTGATGATTAAGAAAAATGGCATGGCGAGAGAGAAAGCAGCATGGGGTGAGAGAAGAAGCGAGTCAAGGTTTAAAAAGAACTATGGGTTGATTATGCCAAGGCAGTTTTTTAAAGAATATTTAAGAATATTTTTATTTTTCCAGTGTGCTAAAAAAAATTAAATAAAAAAAATGGTCATCAGACCTCAACACGTGATCAGTGGTCCTTACGTCTCCGCAGGTGCCAGGGGCCCTCCAACAACACGTGATCCGTGGACCGCACATCTCCGCACGTGACAGGGCACACCACTAACACGTGGTAGCTACCCTACGAATCTGATCGTGCCGGGGTCCCTCACCACCAGTACGAGTCCATGGACGGCTTCCGGGCTTGGAAGTACCTCTTGACTGCAAAGGGTGAACCCCGCATCCCGTTGCAACCGCCGGTAAGCTCTCTTCAGCCCCGCCTGCTGTCTTTTTCTACCTTCAGAGGCCGGTAAGCTCTTGCAGCCCCACCTCGCAGGCTTTCCTATCTCTCTCTTCCTTCTGGGTAGGTAAGCTCTTTGCAATCCCGATTGCCCTTTGTATTCTATACTTCCAAGGCCAGTAAGCTCTTCTCGCAGCTCCGTTCGCCTTTAGCTAATCTTCTTTCGAGAACCGGTGAGCCTTTCTCGCTGCTCCGACAGTCCTTGCTATACTTTCTCTCTCACTGCTATCCTCCTCAGAATTATGCCTTGGAAAACCAAGACTTCCCGCTTTCGTTCTGGCAAGCGCACACGAGTCCGTTGTCGCTTAGCCGCCCTCCGGGATGCACTCCAAGCCTGTCTTCACCTAGAAGACTACCGGCCTTCCGCATCTCCCTTCTCCTCCTCCTCATCCACACCCAAAGCCATAGTACGTTTCGTCGTACGCCTTCCCGTCTCCTCTCAAGTCCAATTCATTCGGCCTCTGCCATCCTCTTCTTCACACCTCGCCGAGCCAGGGCCCTCTACCAACACGTAGTCCGTAGCCCTCACGTCTCCGCACGTATCAGGGCCGACCACCAGCACGTTGTAGCGACCCTACGACTCTGATCACGCTGGGGTCCTCCACCACCAGTACGAGTCGATGGACGGCCTTCAGGCTCGAAGGCCGTTTCCAACTTCAGCCAGCAACGAAGGATCTCAGTGACAAGTAGCCTCTACCCGGAGGCACAAACAGCTCACCATACACCATCAACAGCCTCTTGAGACACGTTATTCAACCCCATCAACCTTAGATCAAGTGGGGTTCACAAAAATCACACACCCAGCTTGTATCACAGTTCACTTATTTCAATTGATCCGCGTAAAAAAATCATTTTCACCGCTGCTAAGCACTTTTTTTCAAAATATTTATTCTGCGTCAGCTAAAAATGAGAGAAGCGTTGAAAGGCATCCATTTTTTTTCTTTATGGAACGATAATAAAAGCACTAAAATGGCTCAATTGCAATTCAAAATTATCCTATTCTTCACGTTTGTGATAAAAGTACTAGCAGCTTTCAAAAGTTCTTTCTGGATTAATGGCATTTCTCAGAAAATCGAGACCGGTTCTCGGACTTTCGAAAAAATAGTATTGATTGATCAGTGTACTCAGAGTTATGGAAAGATGAAATCAAGAACTTTCTTTGATAAAAAGTTCAAGAATATCAATTAGAAAAGAGATTACTACAGAAAGTATGCTGGTGTTTTCTCTCATTGTGGTCTTGGTTGTAAGATATGGAGCTTCATTGTTTGCATTTGTTGAAGAATTAATTAAAAACTATATTTAGAACCTGATTCATAATCGTATAATAATTTTTTAATGCAAAGTGACCACTGAACCAGAAATACTTGGAAAGTACCGATTTTTTCTATAAAAATTGCTTTGTCATAGAGGAAGTTTTATAATGTTGACAAGTTGAATAGTTTTTTTTCTTTTAACTAAACGCTGCCCAAATAATAAATGCTTCATAGAATCTTCTAAGCAACTGCCCGTATGTATTTGTGTATAAAAAAAATACTTTTTCAATTACATAATTCAAAGTTGGTGCAAGAATAGACGAGCATTCTTAATCTGAAACGAATCAACTATCCTGCTTATATGTTTGTATTTTTACTTCCTCCAAAAAGTGGAAAAACGCGACATCGAATTCACAACTAGTCGAGATTCGGGAATAAGCATTTTATGTTTTAGGCTCCCTCCGTAATTATTAGCAATTGATGGAAATCAGTACAATTCTCGCAAGTTGATTCTTAGAAAAAAGCCCATTGAATCAGAATATATGATTCAACATAAAAATATAGGAACGCGCACTAATTCAATCATTCGCATCAAAATAAATGTCAGGTCTTGGAAACGATTAAAGTTTAGCTTACAATGATAAAAAATTACAGACCTTTTTATACGCTCTATTTTGCGACTAAGTAAAGGCAAATAATTAGAAGAAAATATAAAAACTTTGCGAAATTGTACATTTTTTTTAAGACTGCATTGCTAGAAAATACTGATTCAGTTTACCATGTGTAAAAGGAACAGAAAAAAACAGAAGACAAAGTTTACATGGATCAGCACTACGCCGATACTATCGACCGTCGTTTAACTTCATTAAATCAGTTCATTATTTAAATTCTAGTTTTTTTATATACTCAAAGCAAGTTCATTAGAGCAAGCTGAGTGTTTTATTTGTATTTCCTGTTAGCAGTTCTATTTTCTATTCAAATTTACAATACATTTTAACTTTTGTTTTTTCTGTGATTCTCTTGACCAGATAGAAAAAACGTATAGGTTTAAAAAAGATCTTGCTTTTTTGTGAGAATTAAACTTCAACATTCGAATAGGTACTAATAAAGTCGTCAAAAAACTTTTGTTTGTTAATGCTAAATTTACGTGACACCTAATTTCCTACGCAAAACAATACATTTCGTAAATTTCACGGTGTGAAATAAAACTTTCATAAAGCTTAAGCTTTTCTGCATTAAATTGATTTAAGAAACTTTGTCAATTTATTTATTTCAAACTCTCTCACCACGGCATTTATGAAGGAATTAATTTGTTGATTTTTATAATAATTTCGTATGAAAAATATTTTGAAAAAAGCTGGACGCTGATGTTATATTTAAGAAAATAGAATATTTTGATATATATGAGAATATTCATTTTACAATCATGGTTTTCGAGAAAAAGGGGAAAATTCCATTCTTTTATGTCTTCTTTTTTTACTTTTTTGTACGACAGGATAACAAGAATATCAGAGCGGTTATCGATATAAGTAATTTTCTTGAAAGTGGGAAAAATAGTAGTGCTAGGTATATCGAGTGTTTTAATACTGGATCAGCAAAGCACAATTCTTATCCATTGAAACTGAAAATTATGTCACTTTTAAAAAGTTTTAAATTAAAAACTGAAAGACATTTAAAATCATTAAAAATCCAATTAGAAATAGAACAATTGTTTGCTTGAAAATACAGAAAGGTTAAAAAAAGAACTAAGTAAAACTATTAAAAACTATTGAAAATAATATTTTTTATATTAAACAATACTGAAAGCATGTAAAAAGAATAGAAATAGAAATTTTTAAAATTTTCTATACTACCGGTCTTCGTGTTATTCTTAATTTTATAATGAAAAAAATATAAAGGCTCTGAACTACAAACTGGACGTATAGAAAATCAACTAAATAATTTTTTAACCAAATTAAAAAACTTGTATATAATATTAGTAAACAACATTTTTCCCTTCTTCTATAGGTTTTTGGTCAACCAGATGGTATAGCCTGAGCTTGGTTAAAATTGTAACATTTTTTGGCTAACCCCAGGCCAGACCATCTGGTGAGCCACTCGAGGCGGGTCAGACGCTAACTGGACTTATTATTTGTCGAATTTCTTGGAAAAAAATTCATTTTTCACAATAAGCGTTATTTAGTTGATCAGCGAAAAACCTAGATCAAGCCAGGTTGTCAAGATGATTAAAACAAGTCTTTTTTCATAGAGTGAAATTCTAATTTTTTATAATTTTACACACCCTGTAAATATTTTTAAATCTGTCTAAAAACAGTTGCTGATCAACCTTAGAACTTTTGTTGTTCATGGATTTTTGACCTGGGCCAAAATTGGCACTAGATCTGGGCCAGATCCGATCTTCCAGACTAGACAGTCTAAATAAGGCCTGATCTGGACCAGACCTGACACCAGACCGCAATTACATTTTTCCTAGCGGGTTCCCGATGTGGTTTAAATTTTTAAGTACGCAAAATTGTTTCTTGCTAATTTATTCACTTATTCATTTTTTCCGAATTCAATCTTTTCCAAAAGGTTTCATGTCGTTTCTTTCAATAATTGTTTCTACTGGAAAATTCGGCTTTTTTCCAATAAAATCAAATTCAAAGTTGCCCTTTTGAGTATTTTATTCGTTTTCAATATCTCAGGTTTATAATCTAAAAAAACTATGAAATTTTGAAAAAAGTCCTCTCTTTTACCAAAAGTAATTCAAAAGTGATGGCATAGTATTTGTTCACCTATCGATACCAATAAAACAGTTTAGCCTGCGACCAGCTCGTATGAAAAATAAGTTAATGATAGTAGAGACATATTTTTGGACTATAATATGGACAATACTTTGTATCAGTAATTACTTGTATCTGCTTAAAAAATAGTGCAATTCTCACATTATTTCATTTTAATCGATTCTCGTAAAAATAGGTTGTTTTTTTTTTGAATAGTTTTTAAAACTTCAAAGATGACTGATTTGCAAATCAGAAGCATTATTCTTCTCCTTTTTACATTCTCATCATTTATGATTGAGAAAGTATTAGAATTGTCGGAAATTTTACATCACACTTTTTCAACGGATCTTCACGTTTCGTGACCCCCTGAATCCGAAAATCAGATTTTCACGATGGCGTCTGTCTGTCCGTCCGTCCGTAAACACGATAACTCTTGAAAAAATGAACTAATCAAATTCATCTTTGGCACACTTTTTTTAGGTCCTAAAAGAAAGGACAAGTTCGTGAACCAGCCATTTTTGATTAAAATTTAAAAAGTGAGCGCACTTTGAAAATTTTTGAAACCACTTTTTTCTGAATTTGAAAATTCTATGTACGGATTTTTATAGTATTAAAAAGAACAAACAATTTATCCTCATGACATTTTTCGATAAAAAGAAAATTCTCAGAGTTAAAGTGATTAGAAATTTTTTTTAATTAACCGAAAATCAAAATTTGAAGCCGAAAAACGTACGATATGCAAAAAAGTCAAGGGAAGAAAAACATTTTGTTTTGAAAACCCTACAAGATTATCATAACCACTTTTTGGATTTTCTTCAAAAATCGAAAATTTGAATTTTGATTTCACAAAAAATAATGGAAAATAAAAGCTTCCATTTTGTGGAAAAACTATGTAGGAAACAAAAAAAGATGAATTAACGAAAATGGTTATCCCCAAAAAGATCTACAACTTCGTTAAGAATCACTTCTTGATAGGACTCGTACTTTTTGTTTTATTCGTGAAAAATAACGTTGAAAACAAATAAAATAAAATGTGTGCAAAAACGACGAAAGTTACGAGAAAAAAAATCCAACAAAACCTGTTTACAAAGGTCTGTCGGAAATCGAGCGCGCAGCGCGAGTGTTACGATGAGAATGTGTACCTCAAAGCCTACAGATCTTTGAGAAACTTAATCTTTGACTATACTTAATTAAGTAAACAATTCAGAATATGAAGACGCATATAAATACTATCATCTAATAGAGATCTTTTTGATCAAGTTTTTTTCAAGCATTCCAAATGCAGAGAATAAATATCCGAGCGCAAAGCGCGAGGTGTAATGATGTTCGAGCTTTCCAGGATTCTGGATGGCTTGATGGTCTTTCTCAGCAATTCAAGGCCGTTTGTTGGACTCCGAAAACAATCATATTGATCGACGACAGTACTGATCTTCAAAAAGATTCGAGGTTCAGCAAAATTATACAAAAAATAACTGGCAATGTACTAAGCAGAATAATAAACTTTTTGAAAGTGTCACCAAAATATGTCAGACCTACAGGAGTGACTATAAGTTTACATGAGAAAACAACATTTACTGCAATCTCAGATGACAGCACAATTCCTAAGAGCATAACTAAATTTTTAATTAAAATTTCACTGGCACAGATGCATCCAAGGCTTTTAATGATCTCTTTGATTGAGACAGAATGTAGCAGCTACTTTTCTGCGATCCTTAGGTCAATACAAAACAAAGTACTGCTGTGATTCATTAATTTAATCCCTTTACCCAAATAATCACCACCAGAAAGAAATTTTTGAATGGAGCCTCAATTTTTCCTGAAAAATTAAACTATTTGAATCATACTGAAATAAAAATAGCCTCAGTAGATGCTCAACCCATGGTTCGGGTGAAATATAAACTTTCTGGATATCCTTTTGAGGTTTCAGGACCAGATGCAGAAATTCTTAAACTCCTATCTGAGAAAAAGAATTTCCAACTTTCAGAAGTTGCCTCTAAAGAACAATTGTTTGGCAACTACAATTGCAACAAAAGTAAGGACACTGGCTAACTAAAAAAGGCTGCGAATGGAGAAATCAATGTTATTACAAATAATTTCATATTTGGCATCCATTGTGCAGAGCATTCAATCACATATGTTATTCGAAAAGAACAGATTGGTGCCTCCGCAGTGGTTCCAATTTTGTCGAAGAAGATTCGGTCTGTATCAATTGCAAGCACATTCTTTTATACAGGAATTATCACTTGTTTTCTAGTGACTTTGATCTGGCTAATTTTACGCTTCTTAAAATTTGACAAAAGGTTCTGGTGCCTTTTACACATTTTGGAAGCTTTGCTTGGATATTCAGTTCCCAGAGATGTGGTGAGTTATTCGGATCGTATTGCACTGTCCTTTATCCTGATTGGGTTTTGGATTTTCTCATCTACTTTTTACACGATATTGATGGACGTCAAAATAATAACAAAAACAGAAGATACGGTTAACACCTTGTCGGATGTGCTTACTGGAAACCTTGAAGCATTTATGACGATGAATATTCGAAATTCTCTGTTATCAACAGAAACCAATAAAGTCATGCAGACTATTCTAAATAAATCCAAAGCATTCGAAGTGATCAATACTGTCTTCATTTATTATTCAAATCGAAGAATTGTGTATGCATCGTAGATGAAAGATTCGCGCGGAATTTTATCCTAGAGAATGTAGACGGAAATCATAGACTAATATTGAAGATTCTGGAAGAAAGTTTTTTGAAGAATCTAAAAATAATGGTATGTGAGGCAAATTCGCCTTACCTACATGAATTTGGTCGAAGATTGGCAGAGATTGACGAATTAGGACTAATGGAAAGGTGGAATCAAGACCTCTTTCCAGATTTTATGAGAAATTTCAGATTTTCCAATCAAGAAGTGATTACTATGAACTCTATGTTGTTAAGTCATCTTCTTGTGATAATTGGTGCAGGTTATGGAATTTCATTTTTGGCATTTCTTGGAGAATTACTAATCACCTACAAGGAGACCCTTATTCATCGCCAGATATGACTTTGTTAATGCAAAGTGACCACTAGACCAGATTAAATGGGTAAGTGCCGATTGCTTTTTTTAAGTTTCATAATTAAACTTTCTCTTATTTGAAAATGTTGAATACACTATTTTAAGCAATTATCTGAATGTAAGTGTGAGCATGGGCGGGCTCATAAGCGCGTATCTGTGCATACTAGGGTGGTCCTTATTTATCAATTTTGGACACTTCCTGGTCTCAGCCCCCAACTTTTTTTTACATGACCAAAAAAATTATGTCCGCCAAATTTGAGCGAAAACGGTAATCGGTAACAAAAAATCTCGTAAAATTCTCACACGACATAGATTTATTTATTAGAAACCACGTGATGGCCATTCAAATTCAGAATTTTGAAAGAATGAAAGAGGGCCACCCATTTTTTTTATAAATTCATTATTTCTTTGTTTTTCGGTGAAAATTTTTCATGTGTTAGTTAAAAGGCTACATTATTTTTAAGAAACATATTTCGTGATGCATAAAAGTCAAAAAGAAATTTAAAAGATTTAATATGGAGCCTTATAAAATATGAAAAAAAACGTATCTCTGATTTTCGTCCAAAGATCTTCAAATTTTCAAAAAAATTCATTTGTATTGCTACCAAGTGTAAGGTTGAAAAAGTAGATCTCGAAATATCCAATAAAGTAAAAATAGCGCCTCATTACTATTTTCAAAAAGTTACATAATTTATACAAATTTAAACAAAATATAAAATACATTTTCGGAAAGGGTTTACTGATTCTGAAAACTCAATTTTTTAAAGTTTTTAAGTTTACCCAATAAAATTTATATATAAAAACTCATAACCTCCATTAGTAGCGGATGAAGGCGAAATCTTAGATGGTCAAGTTAATCGCGTGTTTTATTCTATGGCGACATCTTTCTTTAACGTATAAAATTAATCAGAATAAGAAACTAGATTTCCATATTTATCGATCGCCGATAATTATTTCCGCTTTGTCTCTTTTTATTTTCACTTTCAATAGTAGCTGTTATTTTTATGAATTATTATTATGTATAATATTTAAATGTGTTTCTCATAATTCTTCAATCGTTACATTAAATTACTAAAGATATTTTTCAGCAGAATGTGGTTTATTCAATGCTACAGGAATAATAATTTAAAGTTTATGTTAAAATCTAATTTTTTTAAATAATATAAAAGAATATTAAATTAATAGATATATTGTGAAATCATTGAGTTTAATAATATTATAATATAAATTAAAATTTAATAATAACAAATAAAATATCAAAGTACATAAAGATTGGATTTAAATTGTTTAATATTTAGTCATATAAATATGTTATTTCCTCTCAGATTATGTAATTAAATATGGGCTTTTACTTTCGTAATAAAAGCTTTTTTTCTTTTAAATACTTGCATTACAGTTATATATTTTTTATGGTGCTTCCGATATTGTGAAATGAGTATTTAAATTCAATTTTCTAAATTATATGTGCACATATTTCAATTTTTTGTAACTTAGTTAGAAAGCTTCTTAATAAATTAAATGTCGAGAAGTGCAGTTTCAAATTTGAATGAGAATATAATGTAAATATTATTTGAATCTTTTTATGAAAATAATTGTGTAAAGCTTTTTATGTTATGCAATTATTAATTAATTATCAACTGATTTTACAAAAACTCACATTTTCTGGAATCATTTTAAGAGTTTATTAATAAAGAACAATTTTAGAAAGGAAAGTTCAAATTTAAAAAAATATATTGGCTAAAAATTATTTAAAGGTTTTAGTGAGAATTATAGTTTAATGTTTCTTAATTTGTAAAATGACTAATTGATATAAGCTGAAAATTTTTTTTTAACATTAAATTGAATAAAGATTAAAATTTATTACCCTTAATTGAAGTAACATAAGTAACAAATAAATTATTTATTTGTAGGTTATATAAAGGAACATTGAGTATGATCTGCATAATATAAATCAATTTATTTGAAACGTACCTCTATTTCAATTAAGTAATTTTTGGGAATTATGTTGGTGTTCTGAGATGAATATTTTCATTCAATTCTGAAAAGTATATGTGAAAATGTTTTAATTTTTCGCTTTAAATTAATATTAAGTCACTAAAACATGAAATTTTTGTAAATAAAATTTAAAAACAGTGAAACAAATTATTTGAGGCTTTTTATTTTTTTATTTGAAAGTTTCGATGAAAATACTTGTTTCGTGTTATTTATTTTGTGAACTGATTAATTCATTATCAGCTGATTCTACTAAAAGTTACATTTTCTAGAATTAGTTTAAAAGGTTAAGATTAGAGTAAATGAAAATTATTATTCAATGCTTTTTATGTTATTATTTATGAAAAAATCTATGAATGGTTAGATGATTAATTTTTTCACACATCGAACTAGATAAAGATTCAATTATAACTTTTTTCAAAATAAGTATTTTATGTTGTGCAATATTTTTTTCTTAACATTTTGCTATCATATCATAATTCCAGAGTTTTTAAGAAGAAAATAATGTTTTTTTTTTACATCTGGGTAATCTTTTTTTTTAATTTTCAAAGAGACAATTAAAATAAAATTATTGAAAAGATTTATTTTAAGAATTGAAAAAATAGAAGAGCTTTAATAATTTCGAAAGATTTTGAGATTGAATTTTTTTAAACAGTTATGGGAAAATTTTAGGGAGTTAATATTTTATTTTGAAATAATAATTTTTAATTTTTAAGATTTCAAAATTGTTTTTAAAAAAATATGGAAGATTTTAAAACAATTATTTCTATTTTTGAACATTTAATTTTAATTTAGGCATTTAATTTAATTTCAATATAATTTTTTTCTTTAGGTTCCGAAAACAATTTCTTTGGACTTTATAATGTGAAAAATGAGTTTTAGGATAAAATCAAAAACATTTCGAAACATTAAATATTTTCTTAAATTTCGAGAAAGAGTAGAAGATTTCAAAGCAAAATGTTTCAATTTGGTAACATTAAAAAATAAAAAATAAATTAAACCATAACATTCTATAAATATTTCGAAGATTTAAGGAGAATAAAGAAGAATTTTAAACTGCAGAAGATTTTTAAAAATGCAGTTTTATGTGAAAGTTTTTGAATAAAAAGAAAGCCAGACGTTAAAAACACAAACGTCTGGACACTAATGTTTTTTTTTTAAATTGTGGCCAAAATGTGTAAAAAACTGAAAACCTATATGGTAAAGTATCACATACGCTTAATTAAAATAACTTTGAAAGATGTTATTCAAGTTCCTAAGAAAATTGGGGATGTTTTGAGGCAGCATTTTACATTTTAAATAACTTTTCGAAATTTCAAGAAAAATTCCAGTCAGATAAAAATATTTTTAAGAATTTAAGAGGTATTGTATAGATATTTAATTTTAAAAGGGCTCGAACTTTTTCTATTATTTTGTGAAATCCCGTAAAATATATTTTTTAATCTAGATTTTTTATTGACGAATCTGAAATATTCAAAAATCTTTTACAATTTTCATCAAGTCCGTAAGAAATTTTTGGACATTTTCAGCTTAATTTTTTACATTTTAAATGATCTTTCAAAATTTAAAAAAAAAAAATTGATAATTTTAAAGTATTCTGAGGGATTTGAGAGGCTTAGTCTAAATTTAAAATATTTTATACCTTGGAAGCATTTCCAAAAATTGATGGAATATTTATCATTTCTTCTGAAATTATAAAAGCCCTAAATATCTTTTGAAAAAGCTAACATTTTTCTAATAATTTGTAAAATTCTGTAAAGTAAAATATATATTTTTTAAATCTCCTACATTCTTTTTTTGACATATCTGAAATATTTAAAAATCTTTCCTGATTGTCTCATGAAAATGATAAAATTTACTTAATTCTAAAAAAACTCCTGATACTTCTTTCCTTGTAAATAATTTGAAAATGTGTGTAACTAAAAAAATATGAAAAAAGAATTGTTGTGTTACGCCAAAAAATTGTTTAATTTATTTCTGTACCACACTTCATCCTATAGAAAATTTTAATAAACATATTGTTATTAGAAAATTGAGTAAATGCTAAAAATGAGCATAAAACTGAGCGCGCGCCCGCACGAGCACAAAATCTTCTGGTAACAAAAAAATCAACATTTCTGACTATTCGGTCAAAAGTTTTAAAATTTCAGCTAGAGACAAGATTCCCAGTATACTGCAGCTTTGCGAACTTTTCAAGAAAGTAGTTTTGAGAAATTTATAATGTAAACTAGTAACTTTAAAAAAATAAAACTCACAATATATTTTGTTCTTAATAAAAATTAATTCAATTTTCATTAATCGGGCTAGCCTTAAATTTGGCACAAGTTTTTAGGGACCAAAAGCAAAAATCAAGTTTATTCGCAAGTATTTTTCCATTTTGTTTTCTTTCTGACGAATAATTTTGAAATTCTTTTCAATTTCGCAGTGAACTCCAAAGGTCATAAATATCGAAGTGGTTGTCGATGCAAGTGATTTTCTAAGAACTGGGTGAAATGGTTGTACTGAGTAACCTAAAAATAATTGTGCTGGAATATTCAATTAAATATATTGGAAGTTTATTTCTGAGACGTAAAGTAACGTTCCAATACGTGATATTGCATTCTTCAAATGCTGGTATTGTTATATTGCAAAATATAACATTGTATAAAAAATATAAGATTGAAAACATTGTTTTAATTAAAAACTGGAAAACATTTAAAGTCATCAAAAAATAGATTGAAAAATAAAACATTAATTTGCTGTGCTCGCAAGTTTGAGCGCGCCTAGCGCACCCACGCGCTCGACTTTTCTGCACAGACTAATTAAAACTAAAGGTAAAAGTATCGACAACAGTAATTTAATGATTGTGAATTCTCTTTTGTTAAAGCTCCTTCGGCTTTAACGAACACATTCTCATCACGTATCTCGTGCTTCGCACTCGAGTTTGCCCTGAAATTTTATATCATTCCCATAAATGTATATTATTATAATTCGTAACTTGCATTGATATTAAAACAGACGAAATTTCACTGTCCCGATAAAAAAATTCAAAAATATTTTTTTGCAATTCATTTTTAATTCACCCTAAATTATTATTAGTTTATCCTAAATTTCTTTACATTCTTCCTAATGTACTCCATTATATTCATTTGATAAAGTTTTTCAAAGTTTTTCTTTCATTCATCTTGAAGTCTTTAAAATTCACCCTAAATTTGGAGGCATTCGATCAAATTCTTTTGAAGTTTCTTTAATTTTTCCCTAATTAATTTCAAACTCATTTTTGAATTAATTGAATTATGATTGTACAAAATGTTGAACTGATTTATTTTGAAAGTGGTTAGTTTAAATCAGTTTGTTTTGGAAATGTTATATTAAAATTTGTTTAATATAATTGAAAATTGTACATTTCAGTATTTTTTCAAATATTATATTTATTTTATAAGATATTGCCTTAAAACTATTTAGCTTCTGCGTTTTTAATTTTTGAAAGAATGGTTGCTTATCAAATTCCTTGATTCAGTAAGTGCGCTTTTAATATTTTCAATCATAATTTTTGTTTATTTTCCTTTTTTTTGAATTTGGAAATATCCCGTTTCTCCAAACAGTCAATTTCATCATTTATAATGTTATTTTTTATGATTAAAACAAAAACCAAGTGTTTTATCAAGAAATTATTTCAAGAAAAATTTTAGATTTTTTTGTGTTAAACAACCTTTCTCTTACATCTTGTATCATTTTACCAAAAATGTATTTTCTTAAAATTTTTAATGTTGTTATTCATCTTCAAAATAGACACTACCAATTATATAAAAAAAACCATTATTAAAAATTGTTGTTCTTTACTTTCGATAAAAAAATGTTATCTATTTATTTTTTCTTAGCTTGTGTCATACGTCGAAAAATTTAAGTTTTGTATTTTCACTGTTTAGTTTTTATAAATAAACTGAAAATTACGTGTCCTATAAAAAAGTGATTAATAACAAATTTTTCGATATTTTTTGGGTGCATAATGTTTGTCTTATAATTTTTTTTCTACCTTGCATAGTTTGACAACAAAATACAGTTTTTATTACTTTTTGTTTGATCAAAATTTGAATTATCAATTTTTCGAAAAAATTTAAAAAGTTGTTATGATAATCTTCTAGTGCTTTCGAAAGTTAACATTTTACTTTTTAAGTACTGTGAACTAGTGTACAGAGAATTTTTGAATCATGAAAAAATATGGTCTCAAAAACTTTCAAAATACGCCCACTTTTATAATTCTTATCCAAAATGGCTGACCAACGAACTTGGCATTAGCTTAGGACAATAAAAGAGTGTATTAAAGGCCAACCTAATACATTATTTTGTTCAAAATTTCTCGTGCTCATAGACAGACAGATACATTCGTAAAAACCTGTTTTTCGGATTCAAGAGGTCTCAAAACGTGAATTTTTGACAAAAATTGGGAGAGGGGTCAAATTTTATATAAATCTAATACCTTCTCTGATGAGAATGTATTAACATGAAAAAATAAGAAATTATTACTTAAATTTTTTGAAACCCCACACACGAGACAAAAAAGAAATTAAATGACAAAAGTTGGGATTAGAATGTGCCCACGAAGCTGGCAGATTTTTTTGTTTCTTACTGTTAATCATGTTTTTCATGATTAGAGCCAAAACATCCTATCAAAAAGTAGTTGAAAACAAATTTAGAGATCTTTTTCAAATACACAATTTTTGTCTCATCATCTTTTACCGTATTTTGCCTAGTTTGGCCGAAAAATGTGATTTTTGGATTTTTCATAATTTTGTATTCTGTCAAAATATGAAATTTTGATTTTTCAACCAAATTGAAAAAATTGCTATAATAATCTTGTAGGCCATTTAAAAAGCAACATTTTTTTCTTCTGACTTTTTTTCGTATTGTGCATTATTTGGCCTAAATTGTTCATTTTCGTGTGTTTTTTGGAATTTTGTAAATGCTATAACTCTGGTAATTTTTGATATTATGAAAAAAGTCATAAGGATAAATTGTTAGAATTTTCGAATAATATGAATAACCGTACAGAGAATTTTTGAATTTTTGAAAAAGTCGTCTGAAAAATATTCCAAATGTGCCCACTTTTTGAATTTGTATCCAAAATGGCTGGCTAACGAACTTGAACTTTAGTTTAGATCACTTAACGAGTGTACCAAAGGCCAATCTAACAGATTAATTTTTTCAAAAGTTATCGTGTTCACAGGCAGACATACAGACAGGCACATTCGTAAAAACCTGATTTTCGCATTAAGGGGGTCTCAAAACGTGGATATTTGACAAAAACTGGGAAGGGGGGGGGGTCAAATTTTACACAAATCAGATCCCTTCTCTAATGAGAATGTAAAAATTTGACAGTTTTAAAACCTCAAAATTTTCGTGTCCTTCCCAATTATATGAGTAAACACATAATGCTAGTAATTGAAAAACTGAACAAACTTAAACTTGATTATTACAAATAATTTTTTTATATTAAAAAAAACTGAAATGTTCAAAAAAAGGAAGAAAGTTACAAAGTTGACTAAATAATTTTTAAATCAAATTTTAAAAACTTCATAATAATTGTGGGGAAATTTCCAGTATTTGTCGACGTCATTTTAAAAGCAATGTTATTTTAAAAAATATATTTTTTAAATATTTAATAAAGTCAAAATAAAGAAATGAATAAATTATTTAGAAAAAATTTGCGAAATTGTATTGACCTTTCGTACAATATTTAAGTGACCTAAACTAAAGGTCTAGTTCGTTAGCCAGCCATTTTGGATAAACATTTAAAAATTTCGAGCATGCAAAAAATGTTTGAGATTACATTTTCCAAGATTCAAAAATTCTCTGTAAGGTCATTCGTGGTATTCGAAAGGACAAAGATGAACGTGAACTTTTTAAAAGTGTCACCAAAAAGTAACAGACATATTCAGATTAAAAACTCTCTAGGGCCTCTCAAATAAGAACAACAAAAAACAGCTGTAAGAGCCTAAAAGGTGCTTGAAATATTCAAAAGCATCCTAATAATTTGGAATAAGGGAATTAAATTAAATTAAAAGTGATAATCGTTATCTTACGACGCATCTATAAAATAGGTTTGCTCAAGACCAGCACGCATGGAAAGTAATCTAGAAAAATATAAAATAATAAAAAGTTATTTCCGGTATTACATCGTATTGTTCTTCGGAGAATCCGGAACACAAATTGGCCCTCAATTTTGGAAATCAGGTGCAATTTTATATTTCATATTTGCAACAAAATTTATTTTAAAGAGAAAACATCACATTTTCAGTGTAATAACTTCTTTTCTACAAAAACGACAGCGATTTTTTAAATACTTTTAAATAATTAAGAAATGGACCATATTTTTACATTTTTTTAAGATTAGCAATAATCTTAAAATTAAATAAAAATTGAGATGATCCGATCTTGAGATAGCATGAAAAATCTTTACCCCTGTTGCCGTAAGGGTTATAAGACTTGAGTGACGCATCAGCCAATTTGCTTCAAAGCACTCATAAAATAAATAACTCCAGTGTTTTTTGATAGCTGATAAAGAATTTAAAGTCAGATTTAAAAAATTCCATCTGGCTTTGCGAAAGTGAAAGACCAGACGTGAAAAAAATGTTTTTATCATGATATCCCCTCAGCTATTTATTGTTTTGAAAATGTAAATTGAAATTCGTTATCAGTTCTGGAAGTCTGACTTCAGATTTGATATCAGCGACTGAAAAAAACCTTAGAGTGAATATTTTTTTGAGCGCTCTAACTGATACGGAAAACGGGGTGAAGATTTTTTCATTGTATGGAACTATTTATACTATTCACTATAATACTATTGGGATGGGCGAGAAAAATCACTTGGTCAATTGGCGCTTTATATTTATAAGAAATACTTCAAACAGAAAAAATGTTGTGCGCAATTTGATAACCGGAAAGGTAGTTTAATAAGCCGTCGAACAAACATGATCTTCATTTTTGGTCCTGAAAGATGTATAATAAAGCTCAATTCAATCGGATCAGTTTTTTAAAAGTGAATTTATTCACCTAAATCGTTACTGTAAATTTTAACAAGTTTTGAGAAAAATTAGTTTTTTTTAATATTAAAGAATAGTTTTATTTTTACGGTGTCCATGGAAGTCCTCACTTTTGAGTTAAGTGTTGCAAGAACATTTTTACGCATGACTATAGCGTATGGAAAATAGGTTAATATACTAAAGTCTTTTTCTTAGATTATCTGTCTATTAGTTTGTATCCAATTAAAAGGTGTACCCACTTTCCTTTATTTCAATCGATCCTTGAAAAAATAGAATGCTTACTATTGCTTTGTAACTTTTTTCAAAACAGTTATACTGTGTCAGCTAAAGGCGAGAAAAGTTTTGAAAGACCTCAGTTTTTTGTTCTGCGGAACAATAATAAAAACACTAAAATGGTTAATTTGCAATTTAAAAGTATCCTGTTCTTCATGCTTGTTATAAAAGTACAAAAAGCTTCCAAAGATTACTGATTTTCAAAAAGATTCAAGGTTCAGCAAAATTGTACAAAAAATCTCTGCCAAAGTACTAACTAAAATAATCCATTTTTTGAAAGTGTCACTCAAAAGTATCAGGCCTACAGGAGAAAGTCAAAGTTTACATGAGAGAGCAACATTTGTAGCAATCCTAGATGAGAGAACCATTCCTGAAACCATAATAGAATTTTTGATGAACCTATCAGTGACACAGAGCCATCCAAGGCTTCTAATGGTCAATTTATCAGCAAAAGAAATTAGTACTCACGAAGAAATACTTCGCTACGCATGGTCCAAAAAGATTTTAGACGTTATCGTTCTCGATATTTTCAAAAAAAAGGAGTCAGATCGAAACCTCTCCCGGGATTCTCGGATTAGTACAATACATAGCACTAGAGTGATGCATTACTTCAATCCCTTCACCCAAATTTACACCAGGAAGACATTTTCGACAGGAGCAACCATTTTCCCGAGAAAATTACACGATTTGAATGGCTTTGAAATGAAAACAGGTTCAATAGATGTTCGGCCCATGGTTTAATTGACCAGAAATAATTCTGGATATCCGTTTGAGGTTTCAGGACCAGACGCAGTCATTCTCGCAATCATGTCTGAGAAAATGAATTTCAAAGTTTCAGAAATTGTTTCCAAAGAAGAATGGTTCTGCGTCTACAATGGCAACAAAAGCAAATCAACTGGTTTATTAAAAAATATTGCGAAAGGAGAAATCAACTTTATCACAAATAATGTGCTATTTGGTATTCGATGTGCAGAGCATTCAGTCACATATGTCATCAGAAACGAAATGGCCCGCTTTACCGCAGTCGTACCAATTATTTCAAAGAAGATTCAATCTGTATCAATTACAAGTACGTCGTTTTATGCGGGAATTCTCACATGTTTCCTAGTAACTTTGTACTGGCTGATTGTACACTTTTTGAAATTTGACAAAAAATTCTGGGTTCCCGTACATATTTTAGAAGCTTTGCTGGGACATCCAGTTCCCAGAGATGTGGCTAGGCATTTGGATCAAATTGCATTGTCCTTCATGCTAATTGGATTTTGGTTTTTCTCATCTACTTTTTATACAATCTTAATGGACATAAAAATAATAACAAAGAGAGAAGAAACGGTTAACCCTTTGTCAGATTTACTCGCTGCGAACCTCGAACCGTTTATGGAAAAGAATATGCTAAACTCTCTGTTGTCAAGAGAAAATGGTAAAATAATTAAGGCTTTGCTAAATAAATCCAAGAGCATTCCAAGTAATCCAGAGTGTTTTCAGTTATTATTAAAATCAAAGAATCTTACATGTATCATGGATGAAAGATTTTCACGGAGTTTCATCCTGGAGAATGTAGACGACAATCATAGACCAATATTTAAGATCCTGAAAGAAAGTTTCTTGGAGAACCTGAGCATCATGATATGCGAAGCCAATTCGCCTTATATTTATGAATTTGGCCGAAGATTGAGCAAGATTGACGAATCAGGGTTTCTGGAAAGGTGAAATCAAATAAACCTTCCAGATTTTATGAGAAATTTAATATTTTCCAATGGAGAAGTCAATACTATGGAGGGCGTGCTGTTGAGTCATCTTCTTGTTATTCTTGTTGCTGGATATGGAATTTCATTTTTGGCATTTCTTGCAGAATTACTCAATAACTACATTGAGAACCTGATAAATCACCAGAAATCACTTTTTTAATGCAAGGTGACCACTGGTCCACGGAAAAGGGGTTAATGCCGATTTTTTAATTTTTTATTTTTTAATTAAACTTTCCCTAATTTAAAAATGTCTAATATTCTGTTTTATGTAACTATCTAGATGTATACGTAAATATGCGTCTATGCGTGCGTGTTTGAATGTGTATTTATGTGGGAGCATGTATAAAATTCACACCATATATTTGTATAAATAAGAATTTAATAAATATTTTTTTGTATCTTCATCATAAATTTAAAGCATTATTTTAATGAGAAAACTGACTTTGGCGAATTTCTTTATATCTCCACGTCTCAGGATCACTGAATCCAAAAAAACTGGTTTTACGATGGTACCAAAAGGAAAGATCCAGTTCGCTTACCAGCATTTATGACAAATGGTTCTAGTTAGCACCACACAAAAAGATAAAGAAAAATACAAAATTCCATTTTCTGCTCAAAATGTGCAAGATAGGAAAAAAATATGAATAGACAAAAACGTACACACACAAAAATAACTACAAATTTGTTATTTAATCTTTTTTCATATCGTAAAAAGTAACATAAATAATAAAAAAATTTTAATTTTTGGTCAAGTGACACAAGCTATATGAAAAGAATGAATAGACAAGATATGCTCATTAAAAAATGAGCTATAAATTCGTTCTAAGTCATTATTCAAAAAGAAACGCAGTTATTGTTTTTTCCGAAAAAAATTACATTGAAAATAAAACAATTAGAATTTCTGAAAAACGCATAAAGGTATACAAAAATTATAGATGAAAGCTGTTCGACCAGAGAAGGGCTATAATCTTGTAATGAATAATTTTTTAATAGGTCTCATGTTCTTGTTTCAGTCTCAAACAATAACATTAAAAATGTATAAAAAATAAAAATTTGAAAAATGATACAATAATGCAAACTCCTGTTAAAAAAAATAAGGATTCAACGACCAAAGTTGGACCACAACGAACAAACAACAACAAAAAATCCTACTGTAATCTGATAACCCCCACCCCCCCAAAAAATTTGGATTTTAATCTAATTTAAATTTCTTAAATAATGATACAATGTGCAAGAAATAATTAATGCGTAAAAAATGTTCACCCAAACAAGATCTAAAAAACTAGTTATAAACCTTTTTTTATAGGACGCGTAGTTTTCATTTTAATCGTAGAAAATGACATTAAAAATAACAAATTTAATTTTTGGAAAAAACAACACAATGTACGAGAATAAAGGAATTTTGAAAATCATTATTGGTGATGAAGGTAATTATTATAAATAATAATTATATCAATATTAGTGATGATTTTCAAAACTCAAAATGGCCGGTTCAATATGGATGTTCAAATGAGAAAAAGTTGTGTAAATGCAACTAAAAATAATTAAAATTAATTAAATTTTGCATACGGGGATTTCTGGGTCACTAATTATAAATTTTAAATTCGACTTTTGATATTTAAATTGGCCAACTCGTTATGGCGGACTAGAAATTTGTAAAAGCTATTAACTTTTGTAAAAAGTTGTACCTCAGAATTCTTTGGGGCTCTGATTCCGAATTTAAGGTCGGATTATTAACATTCATATTACCAGAATAGAAACCTTAAATATTTGTCACGTTAACGCTCAATGAATACCTGTCCATTACCACGAATTTAACTATCATTTTATGACCTGTTCCTATTATGGCATCATTGATGAAAGCGTGTACAGGTGGGAGTGAGTCCTTCATCCTTTTTATCAAAAATACCTTTTTATTAAGGTATCTTTGCCTTAAGACACCCTGTTGGTGGGTGTGATTTACAAACCTCCTAAAGCCTCCTACTTTAGAGAGGCATTCTAACTACAGAGTTAATTAGTTTTTAAATATTTTCTTTAACTTTTCCACTTCAATCAAGTTTTACCTGGTCACGTGACCGGTTGATACTGGCATGGTGGCGAAATGCGTTTCTTACTTGTCGTAATCCTATTATACCTTTTAAACCACCTCCATCTTCTTGGATACTAGCTTGGATACTAGATGTCAGAAATCTAGAAAATACTAACTTAGTTTCTTCTGAGCAAGCCGGTAGGTCGCAAAATCCGGTGGGGGTATAGGGGAAAATATTATTTTTTCTACTTTTAAAACAAATATTTAGTTCTCCAATAAAAGATACTAATCCTTGCGTTTACCGAAGTCTGAAACTATTTTATGCAATAGACAGGTAACAGCCTAAAGTAATTCGCAAAATCTTTAAAAAAACTAAAATAAAAATTGTCTGTAAGAATATACGAATATAACACAATTGCTTATATAATTACTTATAAAAAAATTAATATTTTGACTTAGAATAAAACATGCTGGCTAAAAAAATCATAAAGTCATTTCCATCAAATTTGTGTAAAAAAATTAATTTCATTCGTAAAAAGATAAGATTATAAAAAAATTATTTGTGTCATTTTTTCATAAAAAGCATGATTTTTTATGTTTAAATATTTTTTTACTTTAAACGATAATGTCTTAAGTATTTTAAAATTATTTTTTTTACCCAAAAAATGTATAATGTCGTAAAAATTCAATAGATGTCTATTAGTTCATAACACCTGCCTATAGCAATAAAATGTCTGTTAAAAACTTTATTTTTATTTTATTTTTACCTTGGCATTAACTTAATTGATTACAGGTGTACTTAATTGTTTGCCCGAGCACAAAACTTTTTTTTTAAAGCTGATAAGATTTTAAAGAAAGTTGTCGAGCCTGATTTCTAATTTAGTGTTTCAATTTTTTCAATAAATAAATGTGACGAAAAAAATGACATTTGTCGTTAGAAAAGTTCGTTGTTTTCGATGTCAATTTTTAAAAATTAGAAACCCTTATGATAATTTCAGAAAATTCATAATTTGTTGCCGAATTTTATGATTTTCTGAAACAAAATTTAATAAACAAGTGCATTATTCGATTACTTATTGATGGAAAAATTCATTTTTTCAATGCCAGTCCTTTTAATTGAGAATTTCATGAAAATTTTAACAAAATCTATCAGAATTTGATCAATGTTTTTTTTGTAAACAAAATTAATATACAAATGCATTATTCGGGCGTCTGTTGACGAAAAATTCGTTGTTTTTTGGTTTCAGTCCTTTTAATTGCGAACTTCGTGTTAATTTCAGCATCATTCATAATTAACTCGTAAATTTTATAATTTCTTAAACAAATTTCTAAAATTATCATAAAGTTCCTAATTTTTAAAAATCGGCATGGAAAAAAAATTAATTTTTCTAAGGAAAAATGCCTAAAAAATGCATTTGTTTATTCAATTTATTTATATTTTTAACAAGAATAGTCTTAAGAGAAATTTTTTATTAAAATATTGTTTTCATTGAAATGTCTTGCAATATAACTTAAAAAATGTTAAATTATTGAAAATTATAGAAAACACATTTTCATTAAATAATTTTTTAATACATTTTTGTTTGTATATTGTATCATGATGGGATCATCCTAAACGTTAATATGAAGGTATTTCCATGCTGGAAGTGGGAAGATTCAAAAAGGTAAAAATTGTAGTATAGGAAAGGATAGAACTATTCTATCTCTCCTTTTATTATTCAATGAGTCACTTTGCATCGCTGAAACGCTATATTTTTCTATCCCCAACCTTAATAATTTTCTATCTCTTTCTCTAACTTTCGTGGTCAAGAACTCTCATCTTTTTTTACTCAGTCTATCTATTATGAATTCAAATCTCTCCAATCAATTTCTCTATCTTCCGTAACCAATGAGCCTTATCTTGTTCTTTACTTGTGCTATCTCTTTAATATAAATTTTGATATTTGTCTATGTCTTTTTCTATCTTCCGCAATTGAGTACTTTTATCATTTTCTATCCCATGAAATAGGGATTCGATCAAAAAGTTAGGAATTTATTCCAAAAATTAATTTTACGTTGACCATGTACTAGAAAGACACCGTGACGTGAATTTAGATTGAAAAGGAGATAGAAGAAAATAGACTTTGATAGATGACGACCCAGAAGTTAGCTATGCATGTAGATTTGAAAATTCGACCTTGTATAAAAAGGAAATAATGGACGTAGACAAAAACTAAAAACATCACCGTAATCGTCTGAGCCATATCTCAAGGTGTTTTTTTTCACTTTTTTCAAAA
The DNA here is from genome assembly GCF_010883055.1 of Belonocnema kinseyi. Classification (NCBI taxonomy): domain Eukaryota; kingdom Metazoa; phylum Arthropoda; class Insecta; order Hymenoptera; family Cynipidae; genus Belonocnema; species Belonocnema kinseyi. The sequence continues at coordinate 51,296,868 of NC_046662.1, read as the reverse complement.
AGACATTTTTTAAACAATTATGTTGTTAATTAACGTATATCCTTCATTATGAAAAAAAACAAAAGTTCTAAAGAAGCTTCTTCCTGGAAATATCTCCAGGTGTTTTTTTTTCATTAATGAAAATAAATTATTTAAACAATTATATTGTTTACGATTTCCAAAAATTTATTTAACAATTGCGGTAAACAATTCAGAGTGGTTAAGTGAAAAATAACATACCTTGAAGCATTATGATTGAAAAAAAATCTTAAACAATGAAAAAAATTTAGTTGAAACATTGTTTCTGCCCCCTCTACGCACACAGCTTTACGATATCCTATGGCGCATATGGATTTGATTATTTATCCTTCATTACAAACATAACAAAAGTCCTAAAGAAAAAGTGAAGAGAGTTCTCGATTCTTCACGGCAATATCTCCAGATGTTTTTTTCATTAAAAAAAAAGAATTTTTTAAATAATTATATTGTTTATCATTTTAAAAAATTTATTTAAAAATTCTGGTAAACAATTCAGGGTTGTCAAGTGAAAAATAACATACCTTGAAATATCATGAATGAAAAAATTTGTAAGAATGCCGAAAAGTTAGCTTAAACATTTTTTTGCCTGAATTGTTTACCACAATTGTTAAATCAATTTTGAAAAATTATAAACAATATAATTGTTCAAATAATTAATTTCTTAAGAAATGAAAAAAATACCTGGAGATATTGCTGAGAAGAAGCCAGAACTATCTTCGCTTGTTCTTTAGGACTTTTGGTTTTTTTATAATGAAGGATAAATAATCAAATCCATATGCGCCATAGGATATCGTAAAGCTGTGTGCGTAGAGGGGGCAAAAACAATGTTTAAACTAACTTTTTTGCATTGTTTAAAAGTTTTTTATTTATGATACTTCAAGGTATGTTATTTTTCACTTAACAACTTTGAATTGTTTACCACGATTGTTAAATCAATTTTCAAAAGTTATAAACAATATAATTGTGTGATAATTAATTTTTTTCAAAAAAAAAACCTGGAGATATTTCCGAGAAGATTCCAGAACTCTCTTCACTTTTTCTTCAGGACTTTTGGTTATTTTCATAATGAAGGATATATTTTAATTAACAACGTAATTGTTTAAAAAATGACTTTTTAAAAAAAGTGAAAAAAAACACTTAGAGATATGGCTCGGATGATTACGGTGGTGCTTTTAGTTTTTGTCTACGTCTATTATTTCGTTTTTTATTCAAGGTCGAATTTTCAAATCTAAATGCATAGCTAACTTCTGGGTCGTGATAGATGTGGTATAGGATGCGATAGAGAAAAGAGGATTGAAAAGGATAGACGGAAATTCAGATTAACAGAGATAGAAAAAGATTGAAATGAATAGATACATGATAGGATGAAGTGAAGAATGATGATAGAAAAAGATAGACGTTGATAGATGTAGTATAAGAGAAAATAGTGAAGAGAATATTGAACAAGATAGAGGGGAATTTAGATTGACCGAGAGATAGAAAAATAATATAAACGAGAATTGATCAAGGGTAGGATGACAAAGAGAAGAGGAGATTAATAAACATAGGTGAACATTTAGTTTCACAAAGAAATAGAAAAATATTAAAATAGTAGACAAATGATAGTACAGAAAATAGTTTATTAAAAATAGGTGAACGTAAGTTTAGATTAAAAAAGGGATAACAAAATATTGAAGAGGATAGATAACGAATAGGATAAGATAGAAAATAGGAGACTAAAAAATATAGATGGGAATTGAAATTGACACAGGCATATCAAAATATTGACGTTAATAGATAAAGGATAGCGCGAAATAGAGAATAGATTGAGAAGGCTAAACGGAAATTAAGAATGAGAAGACAGACAGTAAAAGATTGACGTTAATAAACGTAAGATAAGATGAGTTAAAGAAGAGGAGATTGAAACAGGAGTTTAGATTGACAAAGAATTAGAAAAAATATTGACGTCTACAGGTAAATGATAAAAGAAGATAGAAAAGAGGAGATTAAAAAAGATAGAAGGGAATTTAGATTGACAGAGATATAGAAAAAGATTAACATGGTTAGATAAAGGATATGATGAGATAGAAAAGGCGGTATTACACAAGATAGACATAAACTTAGATTGGCAAAAAGGAAGAATTAGATACATTTTCTCGATCTCTTTTTATCATCAAGATTCCAGATAAACCAAAAAGACCATATTTAAAAAAAAAGACTTTAGAAAGAATATTCTTTTACATTCAGCAGCGTATAATTAAAAGGTAGCGGTTTGGGTTATTTATTTAGTTATTTATTATTAACCCTTTATAAAAGGTGGGTCGCCTTTAAGGAATTTAAAGGGGACCACTAGCACTATGATCTGGCGGAGTTTCAATCAGATAGGCGGAAAGACAACTTTAGGCTGGAACACGTGGCAATTTTTACCGCTAAGATGCGATTGTTTATATAAAATATGGCTCTAAATTTTCTGTCATGAAAAATATTTTTAAAAAAGGAATTAAGAAGTTAAAATACAAATAATAAAGCTTTAACTGAATAAAATTTATTAAGGATATTTTAGAAATATGTCGATGTGAACGTAATAACGTTTTCAAAGTGGCTTCTTTTTATTAAACTTCATGCTCCCTGAAATATAATTTAAATCCTTATTTCATTTCGCGCAATTACTCTCTTTACGATGAGAAAGTTAAAATATTAAATCAACTTTATGAAGTCGATAAAATTAATGTAATAAATAAAAATGTACGTATTTTTATTGTAAGAACGAAATAGTGGTATATTATTTTTGCACCGACAAATATGTT
>NC_046662.1:51291324-51293964 GCF_010883055.1 Belonocnema kinseyi | reverse complement strand
CAAATTCACCCTATCTCCGCGAATTTGGTCGAAGATTGAGAGAGATTGATGAATCAGGGCTTATGGAAAGGTGGAAACAAGAGCTTCTTCCAGATCTGATGAAAAGTTCCAAACTATCAAATAAAGAAGTAATTACAACGAAGAATATATTGCTGATTCTTCTTATTGTGGTCCTGTCTGCAGGATATGGAGTTTCATTTTTGGCATTTTTTGGAGAATTACTGATTAACTACATCGAGAACCTAATTCATCACCAGATATCGCTTTGCTAAGGGAAGGTGACTACTGAAATATAGGAAAACGAAGTAAGTATTGATTGCTTTTTTAAATTTGCTTAACTAAACTTTCGCTCATTAAAAAACATCTGATATAATGTTCTAAGCAAATATGTTAATAGGGGTGTTCCAAAAATGCATTGCAAACATTTTTTTACTATAGAGAGCAAGACCGCCCCCCCCCCCCAGGTTCCATTTCCGAAAAAAAATCCGTAATTTCTTTGTTTCGAAATTTAAATATTAACACATGCCACCGAGTACTATAAAATCTCATTTTTTAATTAACATGGATCTGAAGAGGAGTGTCTACGAAATAAAACCGTACTAATAACTTTTATTTCAAGCCCACCCTCACCCTCCTCGCAGTGCCACAAATATGACCCAAAATACTAATAATTACTGATGGATGATTTAAATATTTTTAATTACCTTTTAAACAATTTTCAATTGTTAAAACAAATAAAAATTATTCAAACAATTATTTATTCCCAAAAAATGTAAATAAAAGAATCGTATTTTCTTATTGAAATGCAATATCTTGTATGTAATTGTTTGGAGTTGTACATTTTTCGAAAATATTATGTAATTATTTAAACAATTATTTACTATTTACTTTCAAAATTGTGAAAGGATTGAGCCAAGGACGTCCACTATTTTCAAATTGGTATTCTATGCTACTTTTTGTTGATTAATTATATAAGTTTGATATTTTCTTCTAATCTTTAACAAATTTCTATTTGCTTAAACAATTTTCATTTGCTAAAGCACTTATTTCTTAATAAATAAACCAATAAAATAAAATAAAACACATATAATTAATTGCGATTTTTAAAGTATGTTTGGAAAAGTAAATATTTAAACAAATTATATTTTTTAAACAATTAAAAAGTGGTTAATATATTCTTTCTATATACCAGGCAGTCAGAAACATAATTGTATGGATTCTGTTTTATTTAATTTTTTTAGTTATCGAAAAAACTACTTGAGTATAGAAAGAGTGTTTAAGAAAATAGAAATTGATTAAACATTAAAAGAAATGCATAAAAATGAACTCCCTTCCTACTTCAACCAGGAATTTACTAATAAAAAGGCTTATTTGACCCTTTTTTGATTACGGTTGCATTTCATTTGATGACATCAGGGATGACTTAAATGTAATATTGGAGCGATCCCTAAATGCATGTATCCATGATACAGATGATAAAAATAATTTAACTTCTAATTTAAGAAACGTTAAGTTAAATAAATTATTATTCAAATTTTAATGTGTCCAGCTTAAAATTACTTAAAATAACATAAGTTTCTAAACTTTTAAAGTTCATTACTTGATTCTTTAATTTATACTATGAAAAATTTTAACGTGGTTTTATCTTTTTGAAATTAATCTCAATCACTGAACTTTTTGAATACACAATTTTTGATTGAAAATTTTTAAACTTCATTTTTAAAAGCTTGGAATTCAAGCGTTCCATTTTGAATGCTTTAAAGTGTTGTTTATTTTTTATCACTTTATATGGAAAAATGTTTAGAAGATAATTTGATTTTTTAAATTTCATTGGCCGTGAAAAATGTTAGCAAACCGGGAAAAAACCGGGAAATGTCCGGAAATTTTTTTCTTTGATTAAAACGGCCAACCTGCAGTGCCTATGACTTAAAAAAATGATAATTATTATGTTTTATTTATTTTACTGTCAGGGACAATTTTCATTCTGTCAGTTACTCCCTCTTGCCTTTCCAATTTTCAGATATAATATGAAATCACATTGTATCAGATTAAAAATCTCTCTTGTTCTTAGCAGACTGTTCAAAATTACAATAAATTTCGGCAAACCCCTGTAATATTGCATACATTTACACACACGTTTTATATGTAAATTCAGAAGGATGTCCAAATTGTACCCTATGACAAATTATTGTATAATTAATGTAAAAATAATAAGTCTCACTTTCAATCCAGATCAAATACAGATCTAACAAACTTTTCTGTAAAATTTACGGACCCGCGTAATTCTATTACAAACCTCTGTCACTTTTACATATATATTTGTGAAAGAATTGTCTACCTGTGAATTTTTCATTCACTGGTAAACGGAGATATTTGAACTGAAATTCCTTATCTCAAATATCAAAAATTGTATATAATTTTAATCCCTCTCATTCAGTAATGTTTATAAACTTACATTCTGGTCTGACTAAAATTTCTTTCCTTACCAATGTTCTAATATGTCCATTGAAAGTTCTTTTTGAATTCATTCTTTTAATCTTCTCATAATATTTCTTCCTACATACTGATTTTCCTGTAACAGTTCGCCGTACAGTCTTACGCGTCAAACTCAAACTGCGCGGTCAAAGTAACAAAATGGAG
>NC_046662.1:51286998-51291224 GCF_010883055.1 Belonocnema kinseyi | reverse complement strand
ATAATGGCCATCACGGGTATACGGGCGAGTAGGGGACGCCATGTTTCTATCAACTGATATTTCTAATGCATTGTGACTCTCTATTTCTCTCTGCTATCATGACGCGGTGAGATATTTTGGTGCAAAGAAGCATTCTTCGAAGTAAAATACACTTCTCCGGTGTAAAGTTGGTAAATTTTCGAAATCTCAACTTCAAAGTGTTGAAAATACTTACGAATGACACCGAGGAGATGTGAAAGTTTTGATCTAAGCTTAAAATTTCTCTGGACAGTGTAAAATTAAACACTGAGATGGAGTAAGAAACATACTATCGAAACTAGACGGTGCGAAATCCAATCCCGATAAGTTGCTTTGCGCGCGCATGCGCAGTTCACTCGTGCAGGCTTGTGCGAGTCGACCAGGTTATCTTCCCATTTCCCATCTGAAAAAATCATCAACCTAATTTCACCTTATTTTATATATCTTTACTCAAAAATTCTATAAGGTTATGAAGCTATGAAGCCTGTTTGTACTTTTGCAAATTTATTCCTTTTCCTTTTTACCAATTTCTGTAAATCTTGAGAATCATAAATTCTAAAGAATGCTGGAAATTCATAGAAAATCATGAAAAAACTTTAACATTTTTTTCTTTTTAAAAATTCAACAATTTGCAACAATGTACCGTTACTTGACGAAAATTCTTCAGAATCCTCAGAAATTACTAAAAACTTCTATGATTTTTAGATTTTCAGAGATATTTTAAAGCTTTTCATATTTCCATTCAATTTATAACGTTTATAAATTCACTGTTTTTTTGTGTAATTCTTTTATCAAAAGTTAAAATTTTTTTTTTAATTTTATATTCTCAGTGAATTCCGAAAGTTAAGAAATGTTTTATTCTCGAATAAAAATTACTTTTTAAATTTTGAATCCAAGTTGCAGACAATTTTTGGTCCCTATTTTTAAAATACTTTCAATTCTTAAAACGTGAAAATCAGTTTTGAATTTTTATATTACATTATTCTGTAATTCGTTAGTTTTCGAATGAAAACGCTGACGTTTTACCATATAAAATATAGTTCTATTTATAAATCATAAATTGAACACTCAAGATTTTTCGAATTTTCCCTTTGAACTTTCATATTTGAAAATAATGTACTTCTAATTCATTAGTTAGAATTCTGAAGTTTGAAATTTCAAATAACAAAAGTTTTTGTTTCATAGTTTATTGAATAATGTACATGGATTTTTCTTATTTAACTTTTTAGTTCATAAGCGTAATTAGTTCTGAAATTTGAGCATGCAGCTTTAAAACTTTCGAATCTTTTTACATTTTTATCAGAGAAGGCATTGGATTTATATACCCCCCCCCAGTTTTTGTCAAATGTCAACGTTTTGCGCCCCCCTGAATCCGAAAAACAGGATTTCACGAATGTTTCTGTCTGTGTGTATGTCTGTATGTCTGTCTGTATGTATGAATGTCTACCTGTTTCCACAATAACTTTAAAAAAATTAATCTATTAGATTGGCCTTTGTTACACTCGTTTAGTGTCCTAAACTAAGTTTCAAGTTCGTAAGCTTCTTGATAGGATGCGAATTTTTGGCTTTAATCATGAAAAAAGTCATGAACAGTAAAAAAAATCTGCGTGCTGTGTGGGCATATTCTCATCAGAACTTTTGTCTTTTAATTTCTTCTTCGTCTCCTGTGTGGGATTTCTACAAAGGGGGAGGGTCGGTAAGGCCGGTTTTTGGCCTAATTTATTTTTGGACCAAAAAATCTGAAAAAATCATGGTAGTATCTTGTAAGTATCCCGAGTCGATTGCACGCTAACCGGACTACCCTCCACCCCCCAGCAACCCCCACCCCCCTACAAATATAGGAAACACCACTACCCACCAACTGTATTTTCAAGAGATTTGACACTCTTAAACATGTATTCTGAGGTTAGCTCTGGTTTACCATGGTTTTCGGGGTCGCCAAATACAAATCTGGCGTCCTTTGACTTTTATCGCGTCAGGTTCAAGGTCATTGGAAGGTCAAATCGAGAGAAAACGGTAAAAAAATCCAAAAAAATACGTTATAGGTTTTTGGAGTCGCTAATTACGAATCTGGCATCCGTTGAACTATATCGCTTCAGGTTCAAGGTCATTTGAAGGTCATTTGAAGGTCAAATCGAGAAAAACGGTAAAAAAATTTAAAAAAAAATATGTTATAGGTTTTTAGGGTCGCTGATTATGAACCTGGTGTCCGCTGACCTTTATCGCGTCAGGTTCGTTCAAGGTCATTTGAAAGTCAAATTGATAAAAAACGCTAAAAAAAATATTTTATAGGTTTTCGCGGTCGTTGATTACGAATCTGCCATCCATTGGCCTCTGTCGCATCAAGATCAAGGTCATTTGAAGTTCAAATCGAGAAAAAACGGTAGAAAAAAAATACGTTTTTTCTCGATTTGACCTTCAAATGACCTTCAAATGACCTTGAACCTAAAGCGATAGAGTTCAACAAATGCCAGATTCGTAATTAGCGACTGCAAAAACCTATAACTCGGGATACTTATAAGATACTACCATGATTTTTTCAGATTTTTTGGTCCAAGAATAAATTAGGCCAAAAACCGGCCCTACCGACCCACTTTTTTACAAAATTCAAAATTTTTCTGTACGAATTTACCAATTACGAAAATACCATTTTTTTCATAAAACCAAAAACTGCCAGAGTCATTTAAAAAAGTCGTCAGGAGAAACAGTATAATTTTTAAATTCCCTACAAGATTATGATAACAACTTTTTAAATTTGCTTGAAAAATTAAAAATTTAAGTTTTTACAGCATACAAAATAATGGAAAATTCAAAAATTAAATTTTCTCATTTAACAATTTCACATTATTTCAAAGATCCAAAAATATATAAATGCATTTTTGAAATATAGGGTAAAGGGAGGTAGCGCCAAACAGTAGGGCAAAGGTGATTTTCCTTATAGCATGGCTATTATTTAACAATTTTAGTTCTACTTTGCATCAAATAAATCTATTTCTTCAGAGAGATTTTGTTACTTACTAAAATCTTGAAAATTGACGTTGCAAGAGAAAAATTATACAGAAAACAGTTTTTACCACGAAAGATTGGAAGTATCACTGACAGAAATATAAAGTTTTCAACTCTATTGACAATACTTACCGTATAAAAATTGGATGTTTTGACAGATAAAATAATATCACACAATCTAATTATATCAATCAGACGTAATTCAAGTCCAAAATATAATATATCTCATAAATAAGTGAGGCTTGGCTAGGGGGGTAAGCATGTCGAAAATAATAATGACAAGTGCTTAGGTGAAACACGTGTCACAAGTTTCGTCGATAAATGATCGGAAATGTAGAACAGAAACTTATCATGTGGGCTACATGGAGGAAACTATTAAATATTATTATTGTCAATCCGCTCGGTATGCAGTTGTCTTGTATTGGTACAGTAGAAACATTGCCTAAATTCCGTTTCCAGCAAAATGTCAACGAATAGGAGGTTACATTACAGCTATTTCTATTTTTATTCAAAATAACTTATTCTTCTTGTTGGACATCTTTAAAGGTACTTTTTCCAGTACATAAAATACCACAGAAGCAAACCATCATATTTTTTTATATTTAAATGTTTTGAATTTCATAAAAAGCTGCCGGCGGCTTTGCCCTCAGGTGAGGGGCAAAGCCGACGAAATACAGAATGTTAGAAATAATTAAATTACCGAATAATTGTTTTTTTGATCTGATTAATACTTATAGAAATATAGTATAATATAATGTCGAATTCGAAATGAGAAAAAACTGGAACAATTCTACATCTGATTAACGAATCAGGGCTTATGGAAAGGTGGAATCAAATAGACCTTTCAAAATTTATGAGAAATTCCATATGTTCCAATGAAGAAGTAAATAATCGGGTAATAGGGTCAATACAATCGTTTACTACCGATTTTTTTAATTCGAATTTTATAATTAAACTTTCCTTTAATTAAAAATGTCTAATACGCTGTTTTAAGTAATTGTCTAGATGTATGCGTAAACATGCGTGTATACGTGCGTGTTTGAATGTGTATTTATGTGGGAGCATGTGTAAAATTCACACCATATATTTGTACAAATGAGAATTTAATAACTATTTGTTTGCATGTCAGTAGTACCGGGCCACTATGGACAGGCTACCCCCTCCACTTTCCTTTTCCCCCTTCACCGCACTATGCGGTGAAG
>NC_046662.1:51278475-51286898 GCF_010883055.1 Belonocnema kinseyi | reverse complement strand
TATGTTAGAGTTTGTATTTCTTCAACAACTTTTTGTAAAATTTTCGCACATGACAGTAATTTTTTTCTAAATTATTCGTAAAAAAATTAATAAAATCAGACAGAGAATAACCATTACACATACAATGGAGAAACACAATGCAATATTGCCCACAAACATTCGAAGTCGCAGTTTGTAGTCTCTTTGTGTTCCACATGTAGAAGGCACAATTTCCCCGTAAACGAAGAAGATGTTTAGGTATAAGAGGCGGTAACCCGTAGCTGTCAAAGTAGGTACCTCTTCCATCACAGCCAACGTATAGGGCGATCCAGTGAGTTCCAGGTTTTGATTGTTCATAAAAATTAGCTACAATTGCAGATGGTTTCGTCCAACGTTTAGGAATCTGATCTGCTAAAAACACGCCGACTGTCCGAGCTTTTGGAATTCGAAGTACTTGTAGAATTTGTAGGCTGTTCATACTTTTTAGATGATATTGGTAGGGTAGTTTTTTTAATCAAATCTACCGTATCCTTCTCCGAATCTTCAGAATTGGCCGTAACGCTCGGTTAATAGGTCGTAGGTGATCTGATCGTAGTAGTACTGTACCCTTGTATTTTATTATAGGATAATGAGAGTAGATTATCCTCTTGCTGTTTCTCTATCCAGTTCTTTAGTCTAAGTGCATTATTAAAAGCACACATAAACATTGTTTTCTTTTTTATACCATGATGGAAACAAAATTCGTCTATGAATGGGAATTTTTTAAACGATGGGCATTTTAGTTCCTCCAAACATATTACTTGTCTACTTGTAATTTTTTGTAGTAACTCTGCTTTTTCATGTCCACTGGTGTACATTAGTTTGGCCATTCGAGCAATGTCACGTAGATTGTCGTGAAGGAAATTCATTGGGACCTCTTCTTCAAACCACTCAATACCGTGATGATGACAACTAAGCCAGTTATTTTGTTGTTGAGATTCATTCGTGAGATCACTAAATGAAAATGGTGGAGAAATAATCCAATGAGAATTGCAATAACGGTCCAGAGAAATCACAGCTACTTCTTTAGGAATAAATCGACCAGCATCGTCTCTAAATCCTTGTATGTCAATCACTTAGTCAACCATAATTTCCTATATATATATATTTGTTATAATGTAGGAAAGAAAACCAACTTTTCACGAAGGACGCATGCAGTATACTGTCTTTGAAGTATGTCAAGTCATTGGCATAATTGATTTTTCCCCACTTAAGCGCTAAAGTGGACAATAATCTGTCTGGACTAGTCTATTTCTAGAACATTATCATATTCCGCATATACAAGACAATTAATAGTACTAGTCAAGGCGTCCTCGAATCGTACTTCAATTCTGAGACTACCATGTTTTACAAGATTCCAGTGAGAGTAACAGTTTGCTGAGAGATCATGTGTAAGATCAAAGGCGAACAGACAATTTCCTGCAGGATAATTCTCTCCATCAATATTATTTCCTTCGTTCAGAAAATGGATACCAGTTCCGCTAAATAACGCGTGATAAGCTTCGACATACAACTTCTTATCCCCAAATGATGGCTGTAGTGATTTCAAATGTATCTGAGTACCATCAACATAAAGCGAAAGATGATTAATTTTATAATTTTGAAATTAAAAAGATTTTTGTTTCCGTATCCGTTGAATGCAATATTGTGCACAAACCCAATTATTATTCTTTTTGGCATTTGACCAAGAATAACATTATCAAGCGTTTCAAAGCGAACGCCTGAGTGTAGAGACAAAGCTTTTACCTCGACACGTGTATTAGGATGTGTTGTAGTACCATGAGATAGAGCTTTTGCATGAGCTAATAGAATACCGGGACTAATTTTTGCGCGACGCACAACTAGTGAGGCTTCCTTAATATTTATACTATAGCCATTTGTGCCATCCATAAGACAGAATTAATCTTTTGAGCGTACTAGTCGTAGCCTCAATTTCACACTATTGATAAGAAATTTGTCCTGGTTAAAAACATCACAGTGCAGGTGTCTAATAAGATCAATAGATTTACCAGCACTTAAATATTTTTGGCGAGCTTTTAATCCCACATTTTCATCGAAATCATCCATTTTTCCAGACGTGTCATTATACCAAAGAGAGGTAGTCAGATGACTATTTTTAGCAGCAGGACCATAGTTAAGTAGGGTTTCAATGTATGCCCGATAAGCATAAGAATTACTGGGTGGAGATACAACTTTTTGATTAAAATAGACATCCACTTGATCAAATAACGAATGTAATAGATTGTTTACAGGACCCACTCTATCCAATTGTTCGGCATTTGCAGCAACCCTAGGTGATGTTATAAATTTCACCCTAAGATTTAGCATTATGTGAGCCAAATCAGTGTATTCATCACCATTACCAGGGACGACAAATTCTATACGCAAGTCATCGGTAAGGGATGATATCGGTTTATAGTATACCCATTGAGAGCTTTCTATCGAGGTTTGTGTAGGAAGTATCAAGAATAGATCTAACTCAGCACTCACAAGAATGAGAATGTAGAAACGACATTTTAAGAAATATATTTTGTCTCGGATTCGAATTCTATACACTACTAATTTCCAAATATATCATCAATAGAAAGCTTCCGATTTTTGTGCTTTATATACTTTTTTGTATTCTTTGTTTTTCTTTTATTCTTTGTCGCTTTCTTTATTTTCACCATACCACGCTTTTTTATTTTTTTAGAGGCTTTCTTTTTTTTCTTATTAATGGGGTTTCGGCTCACGACCTTAAGCGCACCACGATTAGAATTCAACTGAACCATTCGCTTCCTCCGATTGTTCTTATAACCAGAACCATTCATAATATTCTCCATTTTATCAATAGCACGCTGTTTCAAATTCTCACCAGTTTCCCCAAAGCAATTTCTAAATAAATTTTGTTGCGGAATATTAGCATCTAAATCATTTATAACATTCATACCAGTTCTAAGAGCTTCTTTTCCGACAATTCGAGCTCCTCTAGTTAAGAAAGGAAGAACACGCCGAAATAGATCGCCAAGAAAGCTTCCAATACCATGACCTTTTTGATATGGTGCGCCAATATAAATTTGGGGAATCCCTTCACCACCACCTGCTTGTAAGGCGTAATATTCGGCGCATTGGCTGATTATTTCTTTCTTATCTATATCTAGTCAATACGTTTAAAGTGAAGTGTAGCTGTCAGCGTACCAAACTCGAATAGTATTGGCAAACCAACGTGGTCCCTTATATCAATTTCAATTGCAGGAAATCCTGTATGAAGAACTGGTATGTAATTGGGTGGTGAAAAATTACTGACTTGTGTTGTACCAAAAAAGTAATCTCTTGTATCTACAGAAACAGTACGTAAAAGTGGAGCTTTCACATCACCAGTAATGCGAGGTTCACAAATATTACAGTAAACGAATAATTTATCTGGAAGACCGCTAGCTGGACTAGGTGGATGTCTAGCAGTATACTCATTATTTTCAATTGGAAGTAGATTATCTGGTGCAAAACCAAGAATACGTGATAATTTATCACTAAGTACCAAAAATGTTGATTAGTCATCTGACATAATTTTTTACACTGTTTTTGTATGCGCACGTAGCTGCTTTTGAATTTGTCCTCTTTAAATTTAATGAGTTGTCCTAATTCTGGAAGACTGTTCAGAGTATTTAAAAGAGACTCAATATCGGCATAAAGGCCAGGTTCAAAGAAATTTACAAGGGCTTTTTTCCACATAAGAACTTCTGCTTCATCTTCTAACTTTTCATTCATGACAATAAGTTCTATTAAATCTTCTAACTTCTCTCTCATATTTTCATCATTTATTATATCTTCTGCAACAGGTACTTTATATTTGTAAAGAAGGTCAATACCATTCTCAACGCTTTTTCTATTTTTGATATTACCATCAAATTGTGGGAACGTATGCCCGTCAGTTCCAGCATTCATAAGGGTAATGTGGTTTTCAATTGAGTCATCGTGTCTCACATGAAGAAATGTACGAGGAAGTTGTATTTCTGTGGGTGCTACTACCCACTGTCCTTGCAACTGAATCTCATATGGCAATTGTGTTATAAAATTGGAAGTTCTATTACCGGGAAAATATTTCATACTACTATTGCTTGGTAAAATAAGATAAAATTGATCAGAATTCATTTTTACAGTGATTTTAAATTTGAAGCTGGTATCCAGGAATTAAATTTATCCGGATAGCCTATCGACTTTACAAAAAATTGTTTCTTCTTTCCCTTGCCTTTAGTTTGCAGTATTTTTTCAATCTTAAATTTCTCTTCTGCTATATCTTTATTTTTTACGCCGGTCAATTCTTGTTCGTAAAAAAGTTCATCAATTTCTTCTCCTGCTAGATCTTTCAACTCATAAACAAAAGGTGTTTGTAATCGATTTGGAACTAGTTTTATTAAGAATATTTCTTCACTCCATCCTGATTCGTAACCTTTCTCAAAGACGCCCTTCTCTCGACTGATTCTAACTTGGTCATCGACTCGGTACTTAGGCTTTTTTGTAGACCTCTTTTCCTTACTGAAGCGCGATTAAATATTTTTCCATGCTTTGGATTCATTGAATATGGTAACTTCAGCCGGTTTCATTTTAATACTACTGTGCCTGGCATTATTGTAAATATCTACAATTTGTTGTGAGATATCAATATAGCGTCGATTATTTTTATGCGTAAAGTAGCGCCACATGCTTTCTTTGAGAGTTCGATTAAAGCGTTCTACTACGGCTGCTTTAACATTAGGGTCCCGTGTTACTCGAAATTTTATTGCATTATCTGTCAAAAATTTTTGAAAAGTTGCACCTACAAATCCTCTCCTTTTATCTGTTTGTAAACAGATAGGTACACGATTGTTACCTTTCTGAAGAATACGCTTGAAACCGTGTCTTACTTCTAAAGCAGATTTATTCCGAAGAGGCTCGACCCAGGAAAATTTACTTAAAACATCAATTACTACTAATAGAAAAGTATAATTATTATTGTAGGTTGACAGACTTTTGAGGTCAACTAAATCAGCCTCCCATACGTTATCAATAGAGCTAACATTATAATGTAATCTTTGAAATTTTCTGCGAATAGGCCTATGTTTGGTAAATGTGTCCTGTGACTTTAACCATTCAAGCACTTTAGCACTAGATACTTTTCCTCGCGCAGCACGAATTATTTTTTCTGCGCCACTGTAGGCGGCCGGATGACTTGGCTTCTAGTATATTTCTTTTAACAGTTTCATATCAGATTAAAAGACTGCCTTTTTTGTTATTAACCCTGAACCACGCTGACTCAGTGATTGATCTTTTCTATTTCTGCTACGAATTCTTGCAAGAGTTCTTATATTTGGAGTTTCTCGAAGTCTATTGGAATCACTAGGATCATCTGTACTATCATCGTCAGTTATAAGAGGGTGAAATGTAGAGTATGTTCTATTACTGAGTTCCCGAGACAACTGTTCATCTGATTTCACTCTCCAGTATTCTCTATTTTTTACAAGCTCTCGTGGTGTGCCAAGCCCTCGAAGGATATGAGCAAACTGATTTCTACAAGCTGGAACGAATCTTTTTCTATATTTTAATGCATCGTTAACAAGATCTGTAATATTTGAATCTTTGACACGTTGTCCATCAATGAAAACTAAACCATTTTTATCCCATTTTATTCTGTTAGTTATATTCGGCCTTCTTAAATAATTGAGTAATAAGATACTGTTTGGCTGAAAAGATCTGGGTACTGATGCTGGGATGGTTTCGACAGGTAGAAATTCGTCATCGTTTGATTGATCGTCTGCGGTTTCATTTTGGTCATTATTCTCAATAGGTGGTTTTCTATCCTCATCAACAAAGAAGGGAAATTTGTGTAATACTTGACTATATATTTTCCACTTTTCACGTTTATCAATTGGCGAAAGTGAAAATAAGATACGACTCATTTCGGAATCTAGTCTACCAAGGTTATTGCCAGGTGTTTGTGTGGTCAAACCGGGAATTGCAGGTATAATTTGTGTATCATTTGTGTTTATATTTGGCTCTTTTAAAGTTTGAATTTGCTGTTGTATTTTATCGACTTGGTCACTTGGAATAAGCACCATTTTTCTAGCATGCTCCATATTTGATGGTAAAACGAACTTTTTGTTCAAGAAGAATCACTAAATAAATTCGATATCAAGCTACCAATGATCGGTGCTAGTAAAAGAGGTAAAAATCCACCTTTTTGTACGATAAAGTTTTTCTTCTTCTTCCACGTACCATGGGTTTCCGCTAATTTACGAAGTAGTTTTTTAGGCTTTTTTAACTTTAGTCTCTCTTGCTTCTTGAGGGGCACGTTTCCCAATAACGTATTTAAAGCACACTCAAAAATACATTTAACAAGTCGGGTATTCGAGGATTTTAATAAAGCAAGACGTTGGCCGGAGTTCAGGTGACAAAGAGCATGTAAAATAATAGCATTTTTTTGCCAATTGATTTACCACCTTTCGACATCATTACAATCGTGCAACTGGTACTTGTTCCTCACTGTGACCTCTCTTTATACCTTTGGTAGGTACGTTAATATAATGATAAGGGTCATCTGGAAAAATACTTGTCCGAAATCGGCAATTGTCGGGGGTGGATTGTTTCAAATCAAGAAGTAAATAAACATGAGGTTGAGAAGTGGCATCATGATAGGCTTCTTGTATAAATCGAGAATTTTCAGGGCAAACCTGCCGATCTAGATGCTGGATTTGGGCACGATCTCGAGGGTTTTTAAAAGCAACAATATAGTTCGCATTTAGAGAAATATCTCTTTGTCCATGATCCTGATGAAAGAGATTTTAAGATATAAAAATTACACTGACATTTTTATAATGACTACCCTTTGTAAACAGATCTACTACTGTGTTATTTGAAGACTCTCTCATTAAATCGTCGATAATTATGAGTTTAACTCTAGGGTCATTGGTATTATCAGAAGATTGAGGTAAACCTTCACGAAATTCTATTGTTTTTCCATATTCCTTGTAAGCTGTTTGCCAATCGGAATAGTAAAAAATTATACGCTCAATAGGTGTATGACACATACTATCAACATGTCGGAGATACTTTTTTACAAACAAAGTTTTCCCACATCCTGTTGGTCCACATACCAACAATGTAAATGGATGCTTCCAGCGTGCGCCCACAAGTAAGAATGATAGAATTTAACTAGTAATTATTATTTATAGAATAATATTCTGATTATTTTAACTAGAAATTTATTTTTATATTTGAATTTATATAATTAATTAATTAATTAACTTAAATTTATAATTTATTATATTTTTTGGAAATTGATCAATAAGATACTATCCGCGTGGTCAGAATGCTTGAGCTGATTCTTCTGACCGCTCTCCATCATGTCAATAAATAAGCTTATTATGACGTGTGCTTTCCAGCACGCCCAGAGATGAGGTTACATGGGCGTGCGAGTCCTCACACCGCGCCGCGTTGGACCGCTGCCGCAAACCCCTAGTTTTTCAGCTATATTCTGGTTGCCTGTTTTAGGTTAGAAAAATCAAGTATACAATTACATTATTCTAAATGATTTTTGCTTCTGATAAAAAAATAATAATACAATTGAATTTTTCATGCATTTTGGGATGATAAATAAAATTTGCAGACAGTTTTTATGTTTTAAAAGTAGATTTCATTTTATTTAATTCCCTTTTCAATATATATTAAATAATTTGAAAATTTGAAATTAATATATTTAAATTTCATTTTTAATTCTAATTTTCAACTAAGTCCACACTTATATCAGACAATTGAAGAGTGTAGGGCTGATCCCCTCCATGAAAATAGTCGCTCAAGTCAGTAAGTGTTGGTAAATTGGGGTGATGCTTCTGAGTGCACGGATCGAAAAAAGTATTCTCGCTATCATCACCAAACAGTCTAAATTGCTCAACTGAAAACAAAAAATATCATTATTAGTAAGCAGAAGAATATTTTTTTTCAAAAAAGGCAAAAAGAAGTGAACATACAATTATTTTATTTTTGAAATGCAAAAGCCATTGTTTATGTGTGTAGAAATGAGAGAGTGATTCTTAAAATTTTTCATAATTCGATTTACAGTGCTGGACAAAAGTGTAGGCACAGAGGCAACTTGTGAGTAATCGTTTGTCTGATATACTTTTCTTTGAAGGATTTACTTAAGTAATTTTATAAAATGTTTTTATTTCATCCATAGAGTATTACCATGTAAGTTTCAATTCAATTCAAACAAATGTAGTTAGATATAAATATAACCAAAGCTATTATCGGTAAAGCGGCGAGGGACAAAAGTGTTGGCACATCATGTTTTGATAACCAATTGAAAAAAAAAATTGTTCGTTAAGAAAAATAGAAAAAAACGAGTTCAGAGCGGTAATCAAACATTTTCATTTAAAGGGTTTAACTCCATATGA
>NC_046662.1:51264863-51278375 GCF_010883055.1 Belonocnema kinseyi | reverse complement strand
GGCAAAGACCGTAAAGTCAGCTGGTAAGGTTATGGCTACAGTTTTTTGGGATGCACGTGGAATTATACTCATTGACTACTTGGAAAAGGGTAAAACAATCACGGGTGAATATTATGCATCATTATTAGAGCAGCTGAAAGAAGAAATTACAAAAAAACGACCGCATTTGGCGAGAAAAAAATTCTCTTTCATCACGACAACGCCCGAGTTCACAGATGCTTCGTTTCAATGGCTAAAATTGAAGAACTAAAATTCGAATTGGCCGAACACCCACCGTATTCACCAGATTTAGCTCCCAGTGACTTTTCCTTATTTCCAAACTTGAAAAAATGGCTCGGTGGACAGAGATTTCCAGACAACGAAGACGTCATTGCCTCTGTAAGTGCTTATTTTGAGGAACTTCCGAAAACACACTTTTCTGAAGGATTAAAAAAACTTGAAAAGCGATTGACCAAGTGTATAGAGCTCCAAGGAGATTATGTTGAAAAATAAAAAAAAAATTTACCCAAAAAAAAATGTTTTTATACTTCATTCTAAGGACTTATTGAACTACCCTCGTACCGTGCACAGCGGCGGTGGTGGTGTAGCGGTGTGGGGTTGCATGACGTCATCTGGTGTAGGTAAACTATTATTCATTGATGGTATTATGGATAGGTTCAAATACTTGAGTATTCTCAAAGAAAATGTTAATCAAATTGCCATAAGATTAAAGCTTAAAGACAAATTTTATTTCCAACATGATAATGATCCCAAACACACGTCTTATATTGTGAAGCAGTGGATTGCATTCAGCTTGGCTCACTTTTTACCAACACCTCCTCAGTCCCCAGACCTAAATCCTATTGAGAATCTTTGGCATTATTTCGGTCAACGAGTGAGGCAGCATCACATTACTTCTAAGGTGCAATTAAAACAAGTATTGTTGGATGAGTGGAACAAAATAAGTCCTGAGTATACAAAAAAATTAGTACATTCTATGCCAGATCGTCTTAGACATTTAATAAGAAAAAAAGGTTTTGCAACACGATATTGAACATTTTTCAGAGCCTGTGCCAACAGTTTTGTCCCTTGCAGATTTACGGGTAATAACTTCTTTAGTATTTTTTTGTTAATAAATATGTTTAAGTAGTATTAAATTTTGTATGTAGATATTCTATGGATAACATTGAAACTTTGTACAAAATGATTTCAATAAAACTTTCAAAAACAAAACTATGAGACATGTGTTTACTCAAATATTGCCTCTGTGCCTACACTTTTGTCCAGCACTGTATATGGTTAAAATAGAAATAAATTATTTATCTTATGAAATGTAGCCACATGGTAGAGAGTCATATCCTTCAACTAATCGTCTTTTAGGGTACACCGGACGACATATTTTTTCCTCTTGTTTCGTATCTACCTGGTGATAAGGTGTTCTACGAATACTACTAAACTTTAATCTAATTGGTTGTGTGTTTCTAGTTACCAGATCACGTATTGAGTCAAAGTTTATTATTTTGGAATTTTCATAATTTAAATTAATACCTTTAACTTTACAAACATTGTGGTTTTTACCATCAGGTGATCGTATCTTATATGCATAGAATTTGGGACCACCCGAGAAAAATTTTTGTATGAAACTACCGGAGCCATAATCTTCGAACTCATCAGTTAAGTCACCTAAAAGACAACCTGTATCTGGATAATACTCATTTGGCTCATTAGTGCTGGCAAAAATAACTGATTCCGTGTCAAAATGAAGGACACGACGATCTAGTTGCTTCAAGTAAGTAAATAACTTCAAGCGTGCCTGGACTGTTGTGTAAGCTGCTATAACCACATTGGTAATAGACGATGGAGTTACAGCTTTACATTTGTACAACCATGAGGCATAAATACTATTATCGTCTACAGGCAAGACACTGTTGAGAATTTTATCCGGACTCTGAACAATTTTCAATAATTCTTGTTGACTATGAATGATCTCAGTCTTTGGCATATTTTCTCGTTGACCAAAATTCCCCCAAAATGAATTGAGGCAAAGTTTCGCCAACGATCGCAAACCAGGATTCTTTTTCATATTTTTCAGATCTAGGGCTATACCCTCAGACTCT
The DNA here is from genome assembly GCF_010883055.1 of Belonocnema kinseyi. NCBI lineage: Eukaryota > Metazoa > Arthropoda > Insecta > Hymenoptera > Cynipidae > Belonocnema > Belonocnema kinseyi. The sequence goes on along the minus strand of NC_046662.1, from coordinate 51,276,279 downwards.
AAAATTTTTTGAATAAATGCCTTTTTCGAAGCCTCATCAGTACAATACGCAGGGTATCCGCTGGCTTCATGCTTCAGTTTGAAAAATCTATTCATATATTGTACAAAAAGACCACCCATATTTGTGACCTTATTATATTGAGTAGTCTCATACTGCCAAATTTCAAAAATTGCAGTAATTTGATACCCCTCTTAAATCGCAGCTTTTATCTCGTCGGAAACCCATGTTCCTTCAATTTTTCGCGCATTTGTGTTATTTACATGTGGACAATCGCTCTGTATTTGTTCTTTACAGCAAGTATTACACAAAGGGAACATGAGTTTACCATGCATGCAGATAGGCAGAACAGGTAAATACTTATTAGTAGGCGGTAATACTCTGCATTTGACTAGTCCCTCGACATTAGATAAATCAAAGTTTACACCGGTTAAATTTTTGCAGTCATCACCAATGTAAACTATGGGATGACCAATGGGAAATTTTCCATATTTTGAAACAAATGGGTAAAGTGAACAAACATCAAGATATGATATTTTCACTTTACCCTTAGCCTCATTATATGATAATGTATTACCTGTTTAACCCCCCATAAAATGCATCTCGAGGATTCAAGGCGTCAGTCATCAAAAGTGGGTGCTCTTTTAAGAAACTGCGTAAATTATCATTTTGAATTTGTTCCTTATCAAAGGGACACTCCCACTTTTCGACTACCTCATATCCTAATGAGCGAAGTCGATCAGTTTGAGCATTTGTTCGTTCAAAACGATCATTTAGAGATCTAGAACTTTTATCGAAACCTAACTTTTTATCCCGATTTAATTTAAAACATTGCGGACACCCATGCCAGTAGCAACCATGGAATTGGTAAACTACTTTCGTACTTACTTCTTTATTTTCAAAATAGCCATCGACTAGACATCTCACTGGCAATCTAAATTCTCGTGCCCTGCCTGAATGAGTAATTTCAATGTCCAAATCGCGTTCTAAGGCTAATAACCATTCTATGGCTTTTTTCGACTGTCTATTAGCCCTTCTATAACCACTGTTTGGTATGACACCTATTTGATCAGCTTTTATATCATTTTTTCTGAAAACTTTTAAGCAAGCCGATGCAATTGTTATGCTCTCAATGAATGGATCGACATTGGCAACTTTAAGAAATAATGCTCTGAAAGCCAAACACGCTCTACGAAGAATGTCCACATCATTTATACAATATGATCTGAATTCTTCTTTGAAATTAAAATTGTATTCTGATGTGACACATTCTTCATACCACTTGTAAAATGAGTGTTGAGCCTCACGAGACATTGTATCGGATAAAAAATATTTGGAATCATGTATTTTTCCAATGTACTCTTGATTTTCGGGAGTATTTAATAAGTGGGGAAATGTACCCTTCTTTGCCTCTTCTAAACCAAAAGCTTCAGGCAATTGTCTTAATGGCATGTGAAGGTAATTCAAGCTGTCAATAAAACGGGTTTGATTTACCTTCATCAAAAGGATTAGTCCAATTAAAAATCATTTTAGGTAGATTTCTAAGCCCTTTCTCTTTAATAAGATGACTCAAAATAAATTGAGCATCAAACCCTTTAGCATTATGTGCTATACAAACGGTTTCCGTGAAATGACTCATTTTTCGCGTAGCAAATTTTGTGAACTCGGAAACCGGATATTCACTAAAAATATACTGTCTGATACCGCACCATTTACATCGTACATTTGGGTCAGGATCATCCATACAATCATCACATACCTGTTGTGCTACACACAAATTAGGTACGTGAATTTTCGTGGATTCCTGACCAACGACAGATTCACTCTGTTGAGTTTCAAAATCGTAAAAAATGTATGCGACTTTTTTATTATAACGTGGATTCCCAACTGGTGTTATGTAGCACAAATGGTTGTCTGGACAAACTTTTCTGCACGTAACACAATTCGAATATCCACATTTATGATCTTTGACATGTAAATGGTTGGTTAATATTAAACAACTACCACAAATTTTAAATACTGAACAAATACTTTTTCCCTTACTGTATGAATCAGGATGTAAATGGTTCCTCATACAGGAGGCCCCATAAAAGGACCTAAGGCATGAATCGCATTTTAATTCTTTTTCGATATCCCCAAATACAATCCTACTTTCCTGATTACAGGGTGGAGATATGTGGCAAGCGTTACATTTTTCTGCGCATAAATGACTCTCGGGATTTTTATAAGCCTTGTTACAAGGTGCACAAAAATGTCGAATACCACCAGCCCCTATCAATGATAAAATAGGTGAAAAATGGCATTTGGGAGCACCTTCATAGAGTAAGTAAATATTTTGCTTAACTATATCCCCTTTATTTGTAATATCAGAAGTTCCGTCATGAAAAGCTTTCGCCTTTCCTAAACCAAAGCTATCATAATGATACACAATTATTGCTATCTGAGATTTTGACAGGAATTTTTGATACTGGACAAGTTCTGGAATGCCACAGCCATTTAGAGGTATAATTACACCGGCGTCTAGCGTTAACCTATTAGCAGCAGTGCATTGATGCACACCACCTTTCTCCCGTTTTCGACGCCAGTCATTTTATAATTCAATGTTATATTTATTGGTCAACAATTTCCCTTTGGATATTGCCGCTATAATGGTATTTGGTAAACAAGTATTTGCTTTACTATCTATTGTCAATACGGAACTTTTAAAAATATCAGATTGTAATTTAACACGACCTTTACCGACTGGTATCTGAACACGTATCATTTTAACATGGAAAGTATCATCGATTTCAAAACCTGTGGCACTTTGTACAACTTTTGTTACAAGGTCCCACAGGTCTTCAAAAGACAGGTCTTTCAATGAAACGAAAGCCTTCCACGCTACACCTTTTCCAAATCTGTCGGACCAAAATACTAACCCTACTACATCAGTTGGTTCGCGCCAATTAATCAAATATTCAAATATTTCGCGAAATGCTAATTCGAGCCATTCCACAGGGTTATTTTGTCACTGATTTTACAAATAATTGGTGAATCTTTCATCCTTTCATTCCAAACTTGTGCATCGTCCAGGCTGAATGTTGCTGATATGTCTGGATCTCTGGATGGTCCTGCAACCTAAGACGTACCAATATTCGTATATGGTACTCTCATGGGTTCAGCATCCTGGGAAGATTCATACAGGCCAGGCTCCTGCTGTCCAGCACCGGCTTGGACCTTCAGAATGCCCTGGATGGTATTTTCACAATCTGTAAAATTTAAACAATGAAATTATAATTTGAGAGAAACTATATCAAAATTTATTTTCAATATATATATTTCTACGTTTTAATATTATATTTTTGCCTTGGAAGATTCTCTTCTTTTTATCTAATAACGCTGCCAACATCTCCTCTACTTTCGTGTCCAGTTCCATTAATGTCTCCTTTTTTTTATTTTTGTAGATTTTGTGTGACCTTCCTAACCTTATTTTTTATTGTCACATAAGCGTTCTCCTTTTTTTTCATTCTTATGATCCAGGTTTCTTTCCTTTTTTTCTTTCCTGGACCATCTTTTGTTGTTGCTCCTGCTTCTTCCCAATATTGAGTTTGGACCTGTTTTCAACATTTCGCCGACTTTCCTCGATCTGCTTAATTCTTATTTTTTCTCTGTTGTCTTTCGTTTTAACAACTTTGCCTCTAAATGTTTACGTTTAATTAAATTTTGTATTGCCTCATCAGCCTCTCACTTACATTGTTGTTGTTGTTGTTGGCGTTGAAGTTGTTGTTGTTGGGGCTTCTGTTGCTGAATTTGTTGTGTCACCCCATCATCACTTTCCAGATTTATTTCCAGAATTGGAAGTTTTGTAATGTTACTAGTCGAGGCCTTAGTTTTTTTATTTCGAGGATCACGTTCCGCTACATCTGCTTTCATCTTATCGTCAATAACATAGACTGTCTGTGTTAATAAATTTGGCAGCTCTTTTTCCACGTCCTGCTGGCTTTTTCTTTTCTGGCTGTTTTTTGAAGAGGATCTCCTGGTAGTCTTTTTAGAGTGGAATGTAACACCAGTTGCCCGTTTCCCTTTTTTCTCGACCCCCGTGTAGGTTTCGAGGATCGACGGAGTTTCATTATCTATGCATGATTCTGTAAAAAATTTTTTAATTATTATCCACTGCCTCATTTATGAGTTTCACTAGGGCAGCAGAAGAAGTGCATTCAGCAAGATATTCCTCCAAACCAGCCATTGCAGCTAGGTGTTCACTTATTGCATCAAGTGCAATCCAATTTTGAATTTGGAACACTTCACTCACTTTTTCTCTTGATTAACTTTAAACTTGGGAAATAAGGAATGACTATAAAAACACGTTTGGTAATCTAGGGGACAGTGTTGCATAAGCAAAGGCAAGGTCTAGACTGATTTTTGGGAAACTGACTTTCTTGGAAGGAAAATGGGTCCATCCCCTCTCCTATGTCTATGGTCACACCCCCAACACGCTTGTAAGGACCCCTTAGAAAATCTATTAATAGACGTTCTCACAAATCCATACAACTTTCCAGTATATGTATTATATTTTAAAACCAAAACATCTATTTATCAGATATAAAAAATATTTTCATTTGATATATTTTTACAAAAATTTTCATAAAATAATTATTACATAATTTCAATGTTTAAACCATTTTTTCTTACTTTATATATCATAATTCTGAAGTTTCTGATTAGTTGTTATTGAACTTATCTCCATTAGTATAATTACTAACCGAAATAATTACTTGATGCTGGTAATTAGTAAAAAGAAGATAATACTGAAGTGAATTAGTAAGCGATTGTTACTAATCTTTTCTCAAAGTATATTTTAAAATATTTTACATAGATGAAACTGCTTAAAACTTAACTAAACTATTTTGGTTCTCTTTCTCCCATTTCATTTAACTTGTAAAAATTCAACTTCCCCTACCCCTTTTTACAATTTTCCTCCACTTCTGTGTATTTCCCCACACTACCTAACTAATAACCTATCATAGTTCAAGATGCCTATATAAAGCTTGTTAAGACACGTTTTAAACCCCCACTACCTTACATCCGATCATTTTGATACATAAACTGTACCTATGCCTCTTTACTTATTAGTTCCTCTGCATCTCTGAACACAATAAGTAAAATGTCTCAAAAAATGATAAAACAGACAGACTCAGACATCGAAGATATTATCACCTCACAATCTCTTAATAATTCTTTTTCAAGTGATAAAAGAAAAAAAGTTCACATGACAGAAGCAGAGCCTTCACGTAGGACTACCAAACATCTTATCTTAACAACACTGTACGCTCTCAATAATTCCTGCAGTAAGAATGTGATTATCGGGTTGGAACTACAGACCGATGGACGTTTTGAACCAATTGTCAAAATTGTTACTAATAAACTACAGGGAATCACTTTTGGGGTTCCAACATGGACAACATTCCTGCAACAGATCAATATCATCGACGATTAATTTGAAAAGGAGAAACAACCCTCATCAGATCATACTGAACCCCTTGAGATAAATGACTACAAAGTGATATTTACAACATCTTTTGGAGAAAAGACCATTCTTTTCAACAGTATACCTGTACCTGTTGCAGAATGTGAAAATAGTGAAAATTCTTGTGAAGTGAAGAAAAAAAAGTATATGTACCTGCTGTTGCAATGAAAAAAACCACTTTTATTGGTTTAAAGAATGTTCTTTTGTGTGCAGACGAGTATGTTAGTATGCTGAAAGCCTTGTGTGGCTTAGTCGAAAATTGTGTGACGGAAATTGTAACATTATTAACTGGTCATTGTATTTCCCAAAAGTTGCCCGAACCATCTGAACAATATATTTTTAATGTCATGAACAAAGAAAAAAATAATTATGACAAAGATATTCTTTATGCCCGATTATCGTCCAAATTTAACGCCTATTATCTCGACATTGTATATCATAAAATTGGTAGCGTTTTATTAACTCACCTGAGTTCCCGTGTACGCACGAATGTTCTGAAAAGAATCACATTTAACTAGATGGTTAAAATAAATTGAAAAATATAATATAATAATTCTCGTTTTTGAAAATTTTCTTCGTATAATAAACATGTCTTTTTTTAAAAGTATGTCAACATGTATCTATTTATTATTCTTCCTTTTACTAAATATCCAGTAGCCTTAAGATAGTTAGCGATTTATTTTGGAAAAAGTATCACTTTGAAGTTAACAAAAAAATTGTATACAATCTTTTTCTAGTTTCAGGAGGTAATCAATTTTTGCACCCCTCTATGAAAAGTTTACTTCTGACAGACGGTCAGTAAGTAACGGAAGCCAAAAAGGACTTCCTAATTCTTTTACATTGACCTATACATGCTCGAACTAGATGCGATTTAAGTGTGCCTAATTCGTTCAGCTTCCCAGGCAGTTGCGGATACATTTTTCTCGGTAATTTGAACAAAATAACACAGGCAGGATGTGACAGGATCCTCATAAATTACCCTTTAAACAAGTGTTCGAGAGTGGAGAGTAGAGAAGAGGAGTCGGGACGCGCACCCTCAAGTCGGCTGCAAACAGGTGTCCCATAGTGGTAAGGGTGGGACCCACCACCACGGCGAGGGGGTCAGCGCCATAGTGCGATAAAGGGGGAAAATGAAAGAGGAAGGGGGTAGTCTGTCCATAGTGGCCCGGTACTACTTATGTACATCATAAATTTAAAGCATTATTTTAATGAGAAAACTGACTTTCGTGGATTTTTTTATATCTCCACGTCTTAGGATCACTGAATCTAAAAAAGCTGGTTTTACGATGGTACCAAAAGGAATGATCCAGTTCGTTAACCAGCATTTTTGACAAATGGTTCTAGTTTGCACCACACAAAAAATAAAGAAAAATACAAAATTCCATTTTCTGCTAAAAATGTGCAAGATAGGAAAAAAAATATGAATAGACAAAAATGTGCACACACAAAAATATCTACAAATTTGTTATTTAATATTTTTTCATATCGTAAAAAGTAACTTAATTAATAAAAAAATTTTACTTTTTGGTATAGTGACACAAGCTATACGAAAAGAATAAATAGACAAGATATGTTCATTAAAAAAAAGCTATAAATTCGTTCTAAGTCATTATTCAAAAAGAAACGCAGTTATTGTTTTTTCCGAAAAAAATTACATTGAAAATAAAACAATTAGAATTTCTGAAAAACGCATAAAGGTATACAAAAATTATAGATGAAAGCTGTTCGACCACAGAAGGGCTATAATCTTGTAATGAATAATTTTTTAATAGGTCTCATAGTTCTCGTTTCAATCTCAAACAATAACATTAAAAATGTATAAAAAAATAACAATTTGAAAAATGATACAATAATACAAACTCCTGTTAAAAAAAATAAGAATCCAGCGACCAAATTTGGACCACAACGGACAAAAAACAACAAAAAATCCTACTGTAATCTGAAAACTCCCCCAACAAAAATTAGATTTTAATCTAATTTAAGTTTCTTAAATAATGATACAATGTGCAAGAAATAATTAATGGGTAAAAAATGTTCACCCAAACAAGATCTAAAAAATTAGTTATAAACCTTTTTGGATAGGACGCGTAGTCTTCATTTTAATCGTAGAAAATGACATTAAAAATAACAAATTTAATTTCTGGAAAAAACAACACAATGTACGAGAATAAAGGAATTTTGAAAATCATTATTGGTAATGAAGGTAATTATTATAAATAATAATGATATCAATATTAGTGATGATTTTCAAAATCCAAAATGGCCGGATCAATATGAGTGTTCAAATGAGAAAAAATTGTGTAAATGCAACTAAAAATAAGTAAAATTAATTAAATTTTGCATACGGGGATTTCTGGGTCACTAATTATAAATTTTAAATTTGACTTTTGATATTTAAATTGGCCAATCCGTTATGGCGGACTAGAAATTTGTAAAAGCAATTAACTTTTATAAAAAGTTCTACCACCGAATTCTTTGGGGCTCTGATTCCGAATTTAACGTCAGATTATTAACATTAATATTACCAGAATAGAAACCTTAAATATTTGTCACGTTAACGCTCAATGAATACCTGTCCATTAACACGAATTTAACTATCATTTTATGACATGTTCCTATTACAGTATCATTGATGAAGGCGTGTACAGGTGGGAGTGAGTCCTTCAGCCTTTTTATCAAAGATACCTTTTTATTAAGGTATCTTTGCCTTAAGACACCCTGTTGGTGGGTGTGATTTACAAACCTCCTAAAGCCTCCTACTTTAGAGAGTCATTCTAACTACAGAGTTAATTAGTTTTTAATCTAGGACACTAGATGTCAGCAATGTAGAAAATACTAACTTAGTTTCTTCTGAGCAAGCCGGTAGGTCGCAAAATCCGGTGGGGTATGGGGGAAAATATTTTTTTTTTACTTTTAAAGCAAATACTTAGTTCTCCAATAAAAGAGACTAATCCTTGCGTTTACACAATATATGTACTTTACAAATACCTTATAATTTTATATTTTGTACAATAAAAGTTAAGGGAACAATTTTTCGTCTACCTTTTATCACATAAGGTTGGGCATAGCGCAACGTGTGTCATGTTATGTGTGCAATGATATATCTTCAGTTTATATCTTCAGCCATATCTTCAGTTTTTTTTTATTTTTAAAACAAATTAATTATTTAAACAATTATATTGTTTATAATTTTTAAAAATTCATTTAACAGTTGTGGTAAACAATTTCGAGTAGTTAAGTGAAAAATAACATACCTTGAAGTATCATGAATGAAAAAAAAATTTGAGGAATGCAAAAAAGTTTGTTTAAACATTGTTTTTGCCCCCTCTACGCACACAGCTTTACCATATCCCATGGTGCATATGGATTTGAATATTTATCCTTCACTATAAAAAAAAACAAAAAGTCCTAAAGAAAAAGTGAAGATAGTTCTGAATTCTCCTCGGCAATATCTCCAGGTGTTTTTTTTTATTTTTTGAAAAAATTAATTATTCAAACAATTATATTGTTTCTAATTTTTAAAAATTCATTTAACAATTGTGGTAAACAATTTCGAGTAGTTAAGTGAAAAATAACATACCTTGAAGTATCATAAATGAAAAAAAATGTGAACAATGCAAAAAAGTAAGTTTAAACAGTGTTTTTGCCCCCTCTACACACACAGCTTTACGATATCCCATGGCGCATATGGATTTGAATATTTATCCTTCACTATAAAAAAAACCAAAAGTCCTAAAGAAAAAGTGAAGATAGTTCTGAATTCTCCTCGGCAATATCTTCAGGTGTTTTTTTTTTATTTTTTGAAAAAATTAATTATTCAAACAATTATATAGTTTCTAATTTTTTAAAATTCATTTAACAATTGTCGTAAACAATTTCGAGTAGTTAAGTGAAAAATAACATACCCTGAAGTATCATAAATGAAAAAAAAATGTGAACAATGCAAAAAAGTTAGTTTAAACATTGTTTTTGCCCCCTCTACGCATACAGTTTTACGATAACCCATGGCGCATATGGATTTGAATTTTTATCCTTCACTATCAAAAAAACCAACAGTCCTAAAGGAAAAGCGAAGATAGTTCTGGATTCTCCTCCGCAATATCTCCAGCTGTTTTTTTTTCATTTTTTTCTTTAAATTAATTGTTTAAACAATTATATTGTTTATAATTTTTAAAAATTTATTTAACATTTGTGGTAAACAATTCCGAGTAGTTAAGTAAAAAATAACATACCCTGAAGTATCATGAATGAAAAAAAATTTTGAACAATGCAAAAAAGTTAGTTTAAACATTGTTTTTGCCTGAAATGTTCACCACAATTGTTAACTGAATTTTTAAAAATTAAAAACAATATAATTGTTTAAATAATGAATCTTTTTTCTATTCTGAAAAAACCACCTGGAGATATTGCCGAGAAGAAGACAGAACTATCTTCCCTTTTCTTTAGGACAGAGATATAGAAAAAAATTAACATGGTTAGATAAAGGATAAAATGAGATCAAAAAGGCGGTATTGTGCAAGAGAGACATAAACTTAGATTGGCAAAAAGAAAAAATTAGATACATTTTCTCGATCTCTTTTCATCATCAAGATTCCTGATAATCCAAAAAGACTATCTTTAACAAAAAGATTCTAAAAAAACTATTTTTTTACATTCATCAGCTTATAATTAAAAGTTATCGGTTTGGGTTATTTATTTAGTTATTTATTATTAACCCTTTATAAAAGGTGTGTCACCTTTAAGGAATTTATAGGAGACCACTAGCACTATGATCTGGCGGAGTTTCAATCAGATAGGCGGAAACACAACTTTAGCCTGGGGCACGTGGCATTTTTTACCGCTAAGATGCGATTGTTTATGTAAAATATGGCTCTAAATTTCCCGTCATAAAAAATATTCAAAAACGAGGAATTAAGAAGTTGAAATACAAATGATAAAGCTTTCACTGCATAAAATTTATTAAGGATATTTTATAAATATTTCGATGTGAACGTAATCTCCTTTTCAAAGTGGCTTCTTTTTAATGAACTTCATGCTCCCTGAAATATAATTTAAATCCTTATTTAATTGCGTGCAATTACTATGTCTAGTACATACAGAATAATTAAATTTATAGTCATTTTCTAATTAAAAATATCTTCAAAGTTATTTAAGGGCGAAAATGAAATTGGCGATGTTTACTAAATGGTTAGTGTCGTTCTTGTACTTGTAAAATGTTACAAACTAAGTATATTAAATACTTGATTGAGAATAACGATACTAATAGATATCATTTGAAAACCTAAAAGATCTATTCCTTTAGATAAAATCATCTTTTTTAATAAATAATAAACGTATAAATTAATATTCTATATTTTCTACAAAATTGTTCTGGAGGTTTCGAAAATACCCATGGTTACTTAAATGTTGTGAGAACTAATGTGATAATTGTCGAGAAAAGTTCCAAAAACTTATAAACAAAACTTTTCGCGAAAACTTCTTTTCAAAATTTTGAAATTTTTTTAACAGTGATGCAAACCCTGATTGATTTAGGGAAGAATTTGTTAAAGTAGATAATTTAAGTATACTTTTTCGAAAAATAATTGGTGGTGTGGCTTAGAAAAAATGAGCTCAAAAGAAGTTGGAAAATTTTTGAAATGTTTCTTGACCTGTAATTTGTCAGAAATTAAAAAATATATACAAAAATAATCTTTTTATTATATACATAATACTTTTTTTGTCAAAATCAGTTGGGCCGTTCATGCGGAAAAAACTGTTTTTTTTACTTTCTACTCCCTCTCTTTACGATGAGAAAGTTAAAATATTAAATCGACTTTATGAAGTCGATAAAATTAATGTAATAAATAAAAATGTACGTATTTTTATTGTAAGAACGAAATAGTGGTATATTATTTTTGCACCGACAAATATGTT
>NC_046662.1:51262680-51264763 GCF_010883055.1 Belonocnema kinseyi | reverse complement strand
CTTTATGAAGTCGATAAAATTAATGTAATAAATAAAAATGTACGTATTTTTATTGTAAGAACGAAATAGTGGTATATTATTTTTGCACCGACAAATATGTTTAAAATGGTTTTTAACGCTCCAGCTTGTATGGAAAATTGGTTAATATAGTAATCTTTTGCTCTTAAAGCATATGCACTTTACTTAGCAGCAATACAAATTTGTAACCGCCCAAAGGTTATAAAGCTCCTAGATTTGTATCATTTCTTTCAATTATCGTAAATGCAGAAAGGTCGCACTTACCCAGTTATTTTTATTTCAAACAGTTTTTTGTGTCAACCGAAGGTGACAGACGTATCAAAAACCATCAATTTGTTGTTTCAGGAAATGATTACAACATCTCCAATATGACTAATTTGCAGTTTAAAATTATAATTATCTTTATTTTTCTGCTAAAAGTGCGAGAGGCTTCTAAAAATTCTAGGTTGCTTAATGGAATTTTTAAGCAAATAAAGGCTGATTCTTGGTCTCCCGAAACAATAATATTGATTGATGAAAGCACTGATCATCACAGAGATTCAACGTTTAGCGCAATTGTACGAGAAATAACTAACAATGCACCGAGTCGAATTCTTAACTTGCTGAAAGTGTCACCAATAAGTATCAGACCCACAGGAGAAAGTCAAAGTTCAGATGAAGAAGTAACATTTGTTGCAATCCTAGATAAGACTACAATTCCAAAGACTATAATAAAATTTTTGATGGAAGAATCAGGTGCAGAGAGCCATCCTAGGCTCCTGATGATCAATTTAATAGCAACAGAAAGTAGTAGCCATAAAGAATTACTTCGCTACGCGTGGTCCAAAAAGTTTTTGGACCTTACAGTTCTCGATATATTCAAGAAAAAGGATTCAGATCAAAGACTCTCCTGGGACTCTAAAAATGCAACAAAACAAAGTTCTGTAGTAATGCACTCCTTCAATCCCTTTACCCAGATCTACACCATGAAGAAATATTCGAACGAAGATTCATTTTTTCCTGAAAAATTACACGATTTGAATGGCGCTGAAATAAAAACAGCTTCAATAGACGATAGAACGATGCTTCGGGTGAATTACAATCTTTCTGGCCATTCGATTGAGATTTTAGGACCTGACGCAGCAATACTCAGAATCCTATCTGAGAAAATGAATTTCAAAATTGTGGAAATTGCATCCGAAGGACACTCGTTTAGCAACTATGATTGCAACAAAAGTAAGATAACTGGCTTAATTAAAAAGGTGGTGAAAGGAGAAATTAATGCTTTCACAAATAATATAATATTTGGCATCTGATGTACAGAACATTCAGTCACACATGTTATTAGACCAGAAATGATTCGTTTCTCCGCAGTGGTACCAATTTGGTCAAAGGAGATTCAGTCTCTAACCGTGAAAAGCACGTCATTTTGCATGGCAGTTCTAAATTGCTTCTTAATAACCTTGATCTGGTTTATTCTCCGCGCTTTAAAATTTGAAAAAAGATTTTGGCTTCCTCTACACATTTTAGAAGCTTTGCTGGGATTTTCAATTCCCAGAGATATAACGAAGCATTCGGACCGCATTGCATTGTCCTTTATCCTCATTGGATTTTGGCTTTTTTCCTCCAATTTCTACACGATATTGATGGACGTCAAAATAGTAACAAAGACAGACAATACGATAAACAATTTGTCGGATTTGCTCAAATCAAACCTCAAACCATTTATGGGGAAGAATATGCTAAACTCTCTGTTGTCAAGAGAAAATGATGAAGTAATTCAGGCTTTGCTAAACAAATCCAAGAGCTTCCGAAACAATTCAGAATGTCTTCAGTTATTATTAAAATCAAGGAATCTTACATGTGTAATGGATGAAAGATTCGCAAGGAGGTTCATCCTAGAGAATCTAGACGAAAATTATAGGCCAGTTTTAAAGATCCTGAATGAATTTTTTTTAGCAATCTGAAAGTCATGATATGTGAGGCAAATTCACCCTATCTCCGCGAATTTGGTCGAAGATTGAGAGAGATTGATGAATCAGGGCTTATGGAAAGGTGGAAACAAGAGCTTCTTCCAGATCTGATG